>NW_025113136.1:133640-193110 GCF_010416935.1 Polistes fuscatus
CATAACTAACATTTTCACTGCGGTAGACTGCCCTTTCTCAACGGGCAAAAACGAACGGAAAAATCAAACTTGGAATTCAATGAGGTGTAAAATTTTTGAAAATAAAGACAGGCCGTGGTCAGTCATAGCGGAACAGTGTGTAGAAAACTACAACAATAACAATACACACCACAACAAAGTATAAACCAAATTATTTATTAAACGGAATGACAGATCTTTCTTTCCCCAGAATTACGAAAATTTAGAAAATCTAGAAGAAAACAGAAAAAATAGCATTTTTAAATATGGAGAAATTCATAATAAAAATAAGTTTATTATGATAAAAAATACGTGAGATTACATACAGAATAAAGGACTAGTTTATATTCAGAACGGAAATCGCTTAAATCGGAAGAAACTGGGATCCAGTCAGGGGAGGTCCTTTAGAATAAAAAAGAAAATCTCCGAACTGATATATGTTGTTGACTCGGGATTTAAAACACCAGAGTCAAACATCTACCATGCGAGTAAGATGATTCCCTATTCCAGTCGTTCTGACGTAGGTCTGGGGGGAGGGGGGGATGGAAGTTTAGTGAGAAATCAAAACTGTAAGGCGACTCGCTAGAGGGAGCGGCTTGACACTCAGACCAGCTCCAAGTCGCCTGGCCGTGGCTCTTGAGAGTCGTAACTACGTGAGACGAGAAGTAAACTCGTAGAGATATTTTTTGTATAATCATGTGTATTGATTAGGTTATATTCGTTAATCATAATAAAGAGAAAGCTGTACATATTGTTGATTCAGTTTCAACTTAGCATCAACCGTTGTACTAAATTATTCAACCGTAGTTACCATCATTACCAAGACAAAGAAATTGTCTATATATATACATACTATTTATACAGATTGGAAACTAATATAATCACGTTCATTAGTTGATCGTGTTTGTGATTCAATGGCAAATGTGAGTTACAAGAGTTAAAATCTTCACGTAAAAAGTTGATGAGTACGTCAGAATTTCAGAGCAGAAATAACAATTAAAATCTCCACTTAAAATCATTGGTAGCTTATCTTCGCCTGTACCCATATATGGTGTTCTATATGCTGTGTATGGAGATAGCACCCGTTCCAAGAAATGAATAATATTTTCAATTCTTTGATTCTGAGAAATATAAACTGCTATTAACACAATTATTTTACCATCTTCCGTTGTACACTCTGCTATACAAAAATCACCAACTGATGAGATTTCAGTACTAAAAAAATCGGACTGTTTCACAGTCATGTCGATATTAGTGGTCAGAAAGTTAGTTGTATCATTCGCATTGTGATTGATAGCAACTCCTCCAGCTCAAACATTTCGTCGTTTGTATTGAATTATACAATTGAAATTTGGTATACTAACAGACTCGTTATTATGTAACCAAGTATCACTCAACATTAAAATTTTAGATTCTTGTAAAATAAAATCAATCGTATCCTTTGAGTGAGCTCGCAAACTTTGACAATTTAAAGTATACACTGTCAAACCTTCCTTTGGTTCATAAAATGTTGGATCTCTTTTCTAATTGTCACTAAGCGATTATTGAGAGTCTCTTATATTCATCTTGAAAACTAATCATTGCAGTTGATGGTCTTCGACCGTGATATAAAGTATTATCATTATTTTTTTCTGTAATGTACAAGCCCTCGATAGTTGTTAGGCGTGACAAAGCGGCAAAGACTAATGTCAATTGATGTTTTTTATCAAATTAATAAACGAATTCGGGATATGTCCTCCCTTGTGATTTGTGAATTGTTTTTTCACAAGCACGAACTAGAGATAAATGCTAAAGCTTAACGTTAATTGTTTTATTGTTGTTAAAAGAAATAGTTAAAGATCTACGTCCTATCGGCACTGCAGTTTTTTTAATTTGAATAGCAGCAACATGTCCTGCAACATTCTTTTTGATTTTCTCGCTAATCTGTAGTGAATGCAGAAATTTAAGCCATACAACATTTACTTCTCCATCTTCATTGTATTCAATATGAACTAGTTTACCTACAGCTCAATTTTCTTAACCATCAGAAACATCTATGTTTGTCGTTATCACGTAGGAAACATCCTTCACAAATATAATTTCTTAAGGAAATCCTCTAGTATCAATTAATGACAGTCTGTGCAGCTTTTAGCGAAAAGAAGCTATTTGCTCTGCCTATGTACAACCAGTGAATACATCTTTTGCTATAGAAGTAATTTTGTCTTGTGCAAGATTTAATATTTTATTGGTATATCCTTTTACAGCTTATTTGTATTAAATAATTGAATTCCATGCGAATATTTTGTTTCTGCATCTTCACTAGTTACAAAACGTGATTCCAATAAAGATAATTTCAAAACGCTAAATTTTTCACCGCATCCAATTTAAGTTAATATAAAAGAAAACTGTTGATTTGCTTGCATCATTACTTGGTCCAACTCAAAAAATTTTAATCCTCTCAACAATATAGGTCAAAAAATCCATAGTTTTTTTTGTTTATTTATTAGAGTTGCTTTAACTTGAGGTAATTGGCGTATATTTCTAATCAGAATAAAATCTAAACAACATAAATTAGTCTTGAAATTTACTGTTTTTTACTTTAAACGTAAATCAATTTGAGCAAATAGTTCACACTTATTATTAGGGAGATATATCGAGTTACTTTATTCGTCAACGGTTATGGCACAGCGAGAGCACTAAATCCCGCTCGATTATTTACGTCAAGCATCGCTGAGTACGATTAGTAATTGGATTGGTGACCCGCTTGAGAACAGAAAAAAAAGGAAGAATAAAAGATGATGACTTCATGAAGTAAATTTGAAACCGCTTTACCGCTCATCATAAATACCGACAAACTTCGTGTTGTCGATTTTTTCTATGTCGCTCGTAAAAATTTTACTATCATCACATTTTCCCGAACGCGTTAAAAGAAGTATATCTTCAAAAACGTATTTTTATGTTTCTTTCACAACATTCTGTTATGACGATAAAACGTGCGTAGTATTTTTGTACGCTTATTTTTGCGCATACAAAATGAGGAAACTTAAGGTTCCATTTTATGTCGAAGAACTTTCTTCTCAAGTATTATGATAAAAACATGAGTTTTTCTATTTTCCTTAAAAAAATATTCTTATTTTTGCCAAACAAGAAAAAACTTTCTTTTTTATTTTTAATTTATTCATCTTTTTTTGATTAAAATATATAAGTTATATTTTCAGGTATAATTTTAAATTTTCTCAACGTTATAAATCATTCACAACAATTTCACAACCGATGATTTTAAACAACCCAAAGTCATTGATATCAAAATATTTCTACGCTTTCACACGTAGCACGGGGTTTGTTTTATTCTTCTAAATTTTTAACAAGAATAATCCACGTTTTGTAGACCTTCTTTCGTACACGTCTATCTGCTCGCGTGCAAAAGTGTTTTCTTCTGCACGACTAATATAGATTAGAGGCATGTTATTGCTTCATTGAACTTTCTCTGCACGCATCAACTTCCCGTTTAATAAATTCCATCTGACATACATTAATTACTAATACTATCTCGAAAGTTCACACATGCGGAAAGGTCTATGTAAATATATGTTTAATACAATTGTCGTGCGAACATACGCTTAGAACAGTGACAGTGAGTTCTCAACATTTAATTTTTTAATGATTTATCACTAAATGACATGATGCCCAGTTTCCTTCCTCTATAAAATTGCATTATTCAATCATAAATGTGAAATGTATAATAGATTTTCATTTCCGTTAAAGGAATGAAATTCCTTATAAATATAAAATAATTGCACATATAAATATATATAAGAGACAAGGTATCAACGTTACTTAGGTTCGTTTTCGAGGAAGATCAAACGAATTTAAAGTAAGAGGATAAGTCACATACCAAAGACGACAGTACAAGCTATGTCTTTATAGTTTAAGTACCTACTTTTTAACTCTTGCGGCCCCGTTGCGTTTACTTATTACTACATCTATCTTCTTTACAGTAATTTACTATTACCACAACAGGCCTTTTAATTTTATACCCTTTTAACCCTTGCTCAGAATCCGAAATTTCGCCAAGAGCTTAATCGTTAACGACGAACATTGAAGGTAGAGAAAAGTTAATAACGAGGTAAGTTCCATCAATTCAAAAGCGAATTTTATTCTCTATAATAACTATTCTCGGCAAATCCTATTAGTGGAATCAAGCATTCAACGTATTATTCACCTTGATGGGAATTACTCGTTTTTGGATACCACCTGTGTTAAAAGCCTATTTACATTATGTTACGTTACCAGGAAAATTTGCGCCAATTTATATTAGATCGGAAAAAAATGTCTCCGTATTACCATTAAAAAATATGAATACTTGCACAGTTAGCTGTGGACGTACTCTTTGATAATTTTGTAACAGTTTAAAGTGTGATGCCAAAACAAAGCGATAATTCGTACATTTGTCAAATACAAAGTACATATGTGTGCAGCTGTTATAATATTGAATTTAGTTCTAATGAAATTGCTTAAGTTTTTTTATAAAATAAATAATTTTATTAGAAAAATTTATTTATTTATTAGAATTAATCATATAATATGCTCATCAGCAAAAACAAAATACTATCAGCAAGGCAAAATTAAAAATTATAAGCGTCTGAACGCTCTTCCAAGAAATCTGAATCTACATTGGCCATAGCCACCACTATAATCGAACCGAATCGGACCTCCGCCAATGCAACACTGACAAATGTCTGTGCATACTTGTAATAATAATGTAAAAAAAAAGTTGAATGTTTGACAAAGTAGGTATAAAAAAGAAGCCTTGCGATTTGTTGATAGGAGAAGCATGTCCTGTCTCTGATGCCGAAAAATTGAGCTTTAGTCACCCCCATTAGGGATTCATCTGGTCTATATGAAAAAGACATCGGGCCAGGGCGCGATGATTATATCGTTTTTATTAAAATTATTCGACTAATAACATTCATTATTCCTGTTCATTGACTACGGCGTCGACGACCACACCGGCATCAATCCGTGAACGTAATCTTAAACTCAACAGATTTCGATTACTACCAGAACCCTTACTTTTCCGCCGATAACGACTATTTTGACTCGAAGCATCTCGAGAAGTGCGTATGCGACAATTTCTACGTAAAAAAGATTAGCCTGCTCTAATTTCTCTAATAAATATAATGATCTTTATTTGTTACTAATTAAATAAGACGTAATTGCGTATCTATATATCAACAAAAGTTTTATTTAAAATACTTAAACAGTTACATTATATTTAACAAATAATTTACTAACCTATAAACACAAAAGAAACAATATTTCAAGCCTTTATTTTTAGTATCTTGTATCTTCCGAAGCGAATTGTAACCTCTCTCTCCCGGAAGGTGGTATCTACCTACTTATAAAGCTACATCTCAGGTGCCCGTCACGACCTCTGATAAGCTTGTCAGTTATGCAGCAAATATAAATTAAAGAAAAGCATTTTGATATGTGTGACGTGGTTTTTTTTACATAAATATTTCTATGAATATTTTTAGAACCAGAGTTCAGGTGAACTAAAATTTTCACAAATAAAATAAAATCCTTGATTAATCCTCATCCAATCATTTAGTAACCCTATCTAGAAATTTGCCATTATTTACAGTTGTTTAATCTTTAGGAAAAACAAACTTTCCTGGCTCCTGGCAAAACTCGGTGAATGCAAAGTAGCTATAATAGGGTTAGCTACAAAATTCTAATACACTTGTCTTTGAGATTTAACAACTTGGGTTTAAAAGTGGAACACGAACCAACGCTAACATAAGTGAACTGCGAAGAAAAGATAAAAGAAATTAGGGAAGCTGATATGAAATGATAAGAAAAGTCTATCACCAATACAATAGACATGTTTCTGGGGCTTTAGTTCCTGATAAATAGAGTTTTAGAAAAACAACCAATCCTACATTGCAACTAGTTTCCTTTCCCTACGTCCATCTTTGTTTAGAAAGATACAGTTTGATATTGTAGATTACACTGTGATCTTATCATTGCTAGAAACTAAGGAATGAGACTAAGGAACGCGGTTCCCTAGAACGCATTAGCTACTCCAGCGAAAGTAGAGCATTGTGATACTCTCAAAAAAGTTGAGGCAGAAAAGGTTTTTAATATTAATTTTCATAATGAGATCACCATAGAGGCAAAGAAAGCACATCCCACATTTAGGATTGCAACTCTACCAAATATGGAATTTGTAAAGAAGGGGCAAAGAAGAGGACAGATAAGATTATCTCATGATATGATAAAATAGGAGCCATAAATACTATCCTACTATACTCTTTTTGCGCGTTTGGGAAAATGTGATGAGAGTGAAATTTATACGAGTAAATGGTAAAAATTGACACAATGATGTTTGTCGGTATTTACGACGCGCGGCAAAGCAATTTCAAGTTTACAGCACGAAGTTGTCTTCTCTCATTCTTCCCCTTTTTTCTCAAGCGGGTCACACATCCAAGTACTAATCTTACTAAGCGCTGCTTTACTTAAATAATCGAGCGAGAACTAGTGCTGCTACCGCGCCATGGCCGTTGTCGCATAAAATAATTCCATATATCTCCCTTATAATTAATGTTGACTGATAACTATATTTTGATATTATTTTATTCTTTATTATATATAATATATCGATCGATTGAAAATATTTTTTAATTCTTTTTCTTGTTCACTGAATAAAAAATAATAATTAGTAGCTTATCTTCTCATACTTTCAATCCTCCCCCGTTTACCTGGTCACGATATAAATATATATATATATTTATAAGACTATTTATGGTATAGGTAAAATACTGTTAAAAACAAAATTATGTTCCTGTAACGAGAAAATTTAAACTTTTATATCCAAACTTATGTGACTAATATTACATTTCTTCCCTGTAACGAGAAGAAACGACATTTACTGTTTGTTATAAACCGTATCGTCCCTTCTGCTCAAGTAAACGCTCGCGACTGATCTCGCAACTCTTATTTATTCCCCCTCTCTTTTACAACAGCTGACTTATATGTCAGTTGTATGTACTGACGATTTTGACTATCGCGGTAAATTTATTAAATAATATTTCTTTACATATATATATATAAAATTATCTTTGGTCTTTTACTAATTAACTAAGACGTAATGGCGTTTCTTTATAACAGCAAAAGTTTTATTTAAAATACTCAAACAGTTACATTATAATTTAACAAATAATGTACTAACCTATAACAACAAAAGATACAACAATTAAAGCTTTTATTTTTAGTATCTTCTATCTTTCGGAGCAAATTGTAATCTCCCTCTCCATGAAACTATCTACCTACTTATATAGCTACATCTCAGGTGCCCGTCACGACATCTGATAAGCTTATCAGTTATGCGGCAAATATAAATTAAAGAAAAGCACTTCGATATGTGTAACGTGGTTTTCTTTACACATATATATTGCGTGACCTGATAATAAGAGGAAGAATTAGGAGTATGAAAAGAAAAGCTACTCATTTTATTAATAATAAATTATTTATCAAAAAAGAATTATAACTAAAAAAAAGAAAGGAAACATATTTTTAATCGACGATATATTATATGAATATGTATAGAGAATATATTCTATTTAAACTTAGTGCGCTAAGTATGACCCGCGAACCTCTATGATTATATGAGACAAAGGAGAAGTGATAACATATTTAATTCATATAAGTTCGTTATAGAAAGATATATTATTAATTTGCTATTAATCGTACGGGTGATTAAAGTAGGGTTGTGAAAGTGAGGCAAATAACTGACTTTAATTGTTGTTTGTCTTTTTTTACAGGAAGAATATAATTTTTAGGTATTGTAAATAGTAATATTAATTAGAATATAACCTCATTTTTAGATAAAAACTAATTAGTCCATTTATTTGAACTATTCGAAACCGTCGATATAGAAACATATTATAAAACGACAATTTTTTTCAACATGAAGTTAAAATTTTAATTGAAAGCTGTGACGTCTCCGAAGGATAAAAAAACTACGGTGATAGTTATAACCTTAATTGTTACAGTAGAGGGAGAAAGATATGCTATACGAAAGGGTCTCACCTACATAAATTTTTATAGAGAGGTACAAGAAACAAAGACTTTTAAAAACGTAAAAGGATCATTAGAAAAAGAACATGATCAGGTAAAGATATGGTTAACTCTGTCAGAAGATCTGAAGAAAATATACTTGGACGACGAACAAAATATCCAATTTCGAGAAAAATATCAAAAATTTGTACCTCAAGAAGAAAAAAAATAACACTCAGAATTGACAAAGATATTAGAAAAATTAGCCGAAAAATCAGAAAATTGAGAGGAGGAAAGATTCTGAAGCAATATCGCAGATAAATTTATATTACGAAAATTTAACTATAAATAGTCTAATGGTAGAGAATGGTTAGACATATTTGAAAAAGAATATGAATTATTAAAAATAAAATAAGACGGAACAAAGATTAAGTTATTAAGAATATTCTTAGATAAAGCTTGCTAAGACTGGTACACGTCAACATTATTAACAAGAGAACATGAAAACGATTAGCATAGATGGAAACAGCTATTAATAAGAACCTTTTCAAATAAAGGATAACAGCAGAGCATATGCTCATCACTTTAAGTACAGGGAAGGTTCACTGGCTCATTATGCTATAAAAAAAGAACGATTATTACTGGAAATAAATAATAACATGGAAAATGATACAATAATAGACCGAGTGGCATTTGGCCTACCAGAATTTATCAGAGAGAAAACATCCAGGGATAAAATAGAAAATTCACAAGATTTGATTAACGAAAGACAAAAACTTGTAGCAACAACTAATACAAAGAGATCGTTTAAAAAGAAATATGAACCGGAACACAAGGTTAGAGATGAAAAGAAAAAATCATGCAAGACATGTGAGGATATAGGCCAAGGTATAAGATACCAACCAGAAGAGAGATGCTGGATAAAATCAGAGAGAAAAGATAAATCAAAGACTATATAAAATAATTCAGTAATAGACGAAGATCTAAATATGGGAAAAAAAATGAATAATCACAATATTGATGAAATTTAAGACAACAGTTGAAAATAAGATGAACGTAATGGAAACATACGATCAAGGTTCTCAGATCTCTCTAATAAACTCGAAATATATAAAGACAAGTGACAATAGAAGAGATGTAAACATAACATTCTTAAAGTCTGCTAATGGTGCGAATCACACAAATAGATTACTAAAAGTAAAAATAAAGATACTAAAAATAGAAACAGAAGTAAATGTGTACATAGTTGAGAGAGAGAATTTTGAAGGCTTTATAATAAGATTAGATTTATTCACCATCTTGTAATTGAGATTAGACGAGAATATGAGAATTTCACAGAAAATTGAAAAAGAGATAAAAAAAAAACCAAAGATAATATTAGGCGATACGAAAAGTCAGATTACAAATTACTCAATTAATTTTAAGGAAAATGTGGAAACAGATGAATTCCAAGCAAGAATAGTATTCAAACCGAGGCCTTGAATCGGTACTCCAGTGGTTTTTCTTGTCGTAGAAAATACACTAACAGGTGGATCTTGGGAATCGTTTATTTGTGAGGAATAAGGATAGGTGGAATAATTTAAAATATATTTTTTGAGCACAGTCAGTACTAAAAATTACAATTAATTTAGCTCGTCTAGGAAAAGCCTTTCAGGATAAAAACCCTTGTTGAAATATACAGATGACGATGATATTGCGCTGGCTTGCTTATTGGCAGCTATCGACGATTATGATATTCCAAAGGAAGAAAAGTATTCTGACATCGTGCCTTCTTCCTTTGTAACTTTTTGTGTTCCTCTGGTGTGTCAGTCTCGCAGAAGTGTAGCTCTCTTTGATGTGATCGCTCGCAGGTTTCGTGATAGAATTATGTAAATCGTGAAAGCACGCGGCTTTTATAGAAAAAGGGGATGCTCACTCACAGATGATCTCACTCACTCGCTTGTGTAGGATACGCAACAAATAAAACACTTAGATAGAAATAGGCAAAATATAATTTTATTTTTATTTTTAATAACTCCATAAATCTTTACAATTTTTCTGTAGACATTTGGTTAATTGTTATATAGGTAAAAATAATAGCACGTAGACGTTTACTCCAATGAGAAAGCGTCGCTATTGTCGTTTATTTCATTTCGTTATAGATTTTACTAGGTCTGCTGAGAAGATTCTTTTGAGCCTTCTAGGGATATGTTGATTATAGTTTTCATCGGCTAGCGGGTTTATGTGATTATCAATTCTTCTTTTGTATCTGTAGGTTGATTTGGTTATTTCGTCTTGTTACGTGGAAATATTTAAGTCTTTCCTTATATCTTCATTACGGACGTACCATGGATCATCCAAGATTGTACGTAGGGTTATGGATTAATGAGCCTCGAGCTTGGCAATGTGGCTTTTCGCTGCTATACCCTATAGCGGTAAACCATATGTACAGATTGGTTTTATAATTGTTTTGTAAATTCTTACTTTATTCTCTATGCTAAGTTTCGATTTTTTGCCAGTTAACCATACAATTTGTCTTCTTTTTAAATGAATATGTTCGATTTTAGCATTTATATGCTTTTTCCATGATAGTTTGAAATCTCGGTGTAGTCATAAGTACTTGACCGTTTATACTTGTGGGATTTCTGTATTATATAATTGTAGTTTTGGTATTTGGATTTTCCTCAGTGTAAACGTAATGTGTTTACATTTGGTAGAGTTTACTTTGATCTTCTTATTAAGTAACCATTCTTCGAGGGAATTGATTTGGTTTTGTAATAATTGAACTGCTTGTTGTGGAACTTTGTTTACGGTAAACATTGCCGTGTCGTCTGCAAATGTTAAGACAGTACAGTTAGCGTTTATTGGTATGTCTGCTGTATAGAGGGTGTAAAGAATTGGTCCGAGGATACTTCCCTGCGGAACCCCAGCTTTGATTAACTTGATGTTCGAGTGAGTGTCTTTTATTTTTACATAGAATCTCCTGTCGGAAAGATAAGATTTTAGGAGTTTGTAATACGAGTGTGGAAAGTTTTTATTTATAATTTGTAGTAATCCTTGATGCCACATTTATCGAAAGCTTTTTCTACATCTAAGAAGACGGCAGAACTGTACTCCTTATTTTCTGAAGCTGTTATTATAGTGTTAGTTAGTTGGTGTTCTTATTCAACGGTAGAATGTTTGTTTCGGAATCCAAATTGATAGTCAGGAATCAGTTTTTGTCCGAAATTATTCGTTTCATTCCTTAGTATATTATTTTTTACAGTAGTTTCGATAGTAATGGTAAGAGCGATATCGGTCTATAAGAATTTACCTCATGCTAATCTTTATTTGGTACAAGAAGTATTAAAATTTCCGCGAGTTTCCAAGTACTTGGAAAGTAATAAACTCGTAATACTACATTAAATATTATTGTGAGCATCATAATTGCTTTAGGTGGCAGTTCGATTAGTATTCTGTTATTATTAGATCTTAACCAGTGCCTTTATTATTTTGATTTCTGATATTAGCATTCTAATTTCTTCGGCTGTTGTTCCATTAATGTTTTCATTTGATTGTATTTTGCTTTCGACGTCATTTACGTTAGTGACTATGACGTATGATTATTGAAGTTGTTTGCTGGTAATATGTTTTCTAGGACTGTTGCAAAGGTTTCCGCTTGTTTTTCTGTGCTTTTCGCCCATGAGCCGTAAAAATTTCGAATAACTGGTATTGATTTTACTTGTCTTTTGAATCTTTCTGTTTTTTTTTAGAGAGAGTATTTTGTATCTTCGTGAGGTGAAAGTGATGTCAGGTATCTTTCGAATTCTGCATTGTTGTAACTTGTATGCTCTGCTTTACATCTTTAGTTTATTTGTTTAGTAGTCTCTTATTACTCTTTGTCTTATTTTTCTGCCTCATAGCTTTAACTTGCCTTTTTATTTTTATTTAATGCAAAATAATGCTAGGGTATGACGGAATTTTTCTGGATAAAACATTTTGGGATGTAGATTCCCACGCTGCTTTTTGTATAGCATCCGTTAGGCTGTTAACTGCATTTTCTATTTGTAAAGAGGTCTTGAGCGGAATGTAAAAGTTTAATTTCGATTCTAAAGTTTATTTAAAGATCATTCAAATTGTGCTCCCATTGCAGAGCGTTTGCGATTTTTTATATATAATAGGTAGGTTATATATAATAGTATAAAAGTATAGGTTTGTTCTGGTAAGTTATTATTATAAGTGAATGGTCTGAACTGAGATCAAGTGATGATTCAGTTTTTAGTGCATAATGTTTAAGACTTTTAGGACGCCGAAGTCTATTAAGCCGGGAGTTTTATTAGAAGCTGATTGCCAGTATGTTTGTTTACCTGTCGTGAGGATGTATAGATTTATATAGTTTTTGTCTGTGAGATGAGTTTCAGATACGAGTAGAATGTCTATATCATGCGTGTATATGACTGCTTTGGTTTTTTGAATTCGTTGTTGTAATCCGTTGCTGTTCCCAACCGCTATTTTTATTTGTGTATCCATTATTTGTTATTAATTAGCGTTTTTGTTAATAGTTGTAGCATTGTAGTGATTTTTTGTGTTTGTTGTTTTAAAAAAGAATTTTGCTCCATTATAATTGTGGTAATTATTTCTGTATTTTTAGTACATTATTTTAGTAGTTCTTTAATGTCCGATGTCTCCTCAGTGTTTAAAACTTTTGTATTTGTATGTGCACATTTGGTTACTTCGGCGTAGCTTCTCCTTGATTCGCTGAGTTCAACTATCGGTGTATTATTCCTGTTTGCATTTATATTTTTTTATTGTAGTATGTTTTTCGTAAAGATCTTCTAGAAAAGGTTTTTCCAATACTTTTTCTCTCAGCGTGGATACAGTTTTTGTAGTAGTAATTTTCTCGTCTGACATCCTTTGTAATTTGCTGGGTGGATACCGTTGCAGTTTAAACAAATGACTTTTTCTATTTTGCCCTCTTGAGGACAAAGTGCTGTTAAGTGATTTTTGGCAAATTTTACACATGCAGGATTTCTGTTATAGTAATTTTTTGTGTTGTCATAGGCTTAGCATCTTGTGCATTGAGGTATTTCTCTTTTAGTTCTTGGTGGTTCTACTTTAATTATTGTATTAAGCAGGGTTTTGATCTCGTATATATTTTTGGTATTATCTTGAGGAGCCAGTTCGATAAGTAATAAAGATAGCAGCTTCTTGATATCGAATTTTATTATATTAGTTATTGATCTTACCTTGTGGCCAATTTTAATAATTTCATTCGTTATTTTAAATATGTTTGGATAAAGTCTTCGAATAACTATTTTTTAGCTCTTTTCTTGACACGTGTGGTATCCCGCGTTTTTAGTTTTTAGTGCATTTATTACCTTTCTGAACGTATATGGTGTGTTAATTTGTACTTTCACTTGGTTGTCCTTAAGTTGTTCTATTACATAATTGCTTTTACCACCTGTTTCATCCAGAAACTCAAGCAGAGGGTTGATAATTTTGGCATCGATTTATATTGATGATTGCTTTACTGCTTTTATTTCTTCTACTGCTTTTCATGTTATGTTTTGAGTTTCTGTTGAATCGTCAAGTAGATCATAAGAGTTGCTAGCGGGTATCTTGAAGCAATTTTTTTGGAAATTGTGCAGAGGAGTTATTAATGTTGTTTTTTTGTTCACCCATCTTGCACTTTTTTTAACCCTGTAGTTTGGTTGATTTAGCGGGAATCCAGTTCTTCGAATCTTCCTAGTCTATATCCATATCACTTTCCATACACGAGTTTCTATTAACTATTTTGAATATTCTCTTTTCTGTACGAGCAAAGTTAGAGGATTGTTTTGTTTCCATCGACAGTTAACCTATTTTGGTATTTTGAATAATGAATCTGTTTCCGTTATTAACGATTTTGAGAGGTAGGATATTGTTACTTTCCATGATCAAAATTTTTGCCATAGGTTTGATAACGCGGTTACCCGCGTGGATGCAGTGTTGCGTCGCTAGTACACTGGTCGTTCACCCTTGTATCTGCGATGTAGACCTAGCGTACGTTACACTGAATCTTAACGTAATTATTATTTAAATACTTATATTCTCGGGAGCGATAGATAAACCCGTCCGTATTTACTAACGATTGAACGGAGAAATGCAAAATAAGATAGAAAGATTAATAGATGACAACAAATCGGTATTTTCAAAGGACAAATACGATGTTTGGACGGTTAATGAATATGAGGCCAGAATATATTTAATAGTGGAGAAATGGTGCAATAAGAGACCATACAGATGTAGCATAGAAGACTAAAGGGAAATAAAAAAACAAATAGATAAATTACTGAAAAAGAACTTAATTGAGGAATCTTATATTTCTTTTGCGAAACCTGTCACGCAAGCGTACAAAAAAATGAAGGAAAAAGACGTATGTGCATAGATTTTAGAGATTTAAACAAAAAAATTGTTATTTAAGCACAACTATTTACTTTACCAGATGATATAATAATGTGAGATCACGTATGGAGATAGCAAATAAAGTTGTTTAAAGGTTTAACTAGTTGTATATTGTGGAACTAACAGTGCAAACAGAAGAACGGAAAGTATTTATTTTAACCTAAAGAAATTACAAACAAACGGAACGTCTCACACAGAAATTAGAAATAACGTCTTACAGGACCTTTGGAATTACATCTCATACGTCTTTTAAGTCTGGACGATCGGACAAATCTCTCTCTTGTCTTTCTTTTTGTGTGCTTGTATCCGGCACAACTGCTTTGCTGCGTTGCCCCTCGCACCAAACACACACACACACACACAGACTTAGACACTCACTTATTCATATTCATCCAAAACAAACAAATAACTGTACTGCACGTACCGTTACTTATCAGCTGCGGCCTGACAATACTGAGTTTCTTATTTCGTCTCCACTCTCGGCTATTCTGTCCTCAGATGCTTCTTTTGATATGCCTTTATCACTATCACTTCATTTGTCGTCTTCGTCGGAATCCAATTCTAGCCATGGCTTCATGAAATTAAACACCGTGGTCGTTCGCTGAGGGCCTTCATGATTCCCCACTCTTTCCAATACGGTTATGAGGCAATGCTTTTTTAATGAGATACGGTCCTAAATACTTTGCTGCTAACTTCAAATCCGATCCTGATTGTTTCCGTTTAATAGTCACTATATCGCCTTCAAAATACCGTCTATGCTCTTTACTCGTTTTATTTAAATTCCTTACGTTCTCTTGATGAATCATAGCGATTCTCTTTTTCGCCTTTATTCGTGCTTCGTTTCTTTCCTCCTCAAACATCGTCGCCCACTCTTGCTCAAGCAATTCTCGGATTTGTGGAACATTTTTTGGTCTCATGCGCGTCCTGAAAAATAGTTGAAAATTTGTCGTTCTTATGCTACGATGAGGCGTTGTATTTAAATATTTCTGCGCCTCTCCTAACTACCGATACCAATCACCCGGCTGCGATGCTGATAACTTTGTCAGCGTTCTGCTTACTTGCTCAGCTTGACCGTATCCCCTTGGCACTCTAGTTACGATAAGCGAATGTTTGATTCTTTCACTCGCACAATACTCTCGAAATTCCTTAGACGTGAAAGCGGCTTCTCTGTCTGAAATAATTCGTCTTTGATTTCCGAACGTTATCGCCTGCTTATTCAAATCCGTTAGAACTTCGCCGGTGAGCGTCGTCTTTGTTGTGTAAAGCCACACAAACTTTGTAAATGCATCAACGATAATAAGTATATGGCGATATTTTTTCTTCGTTGCAGGCAATGGTCCTAGATGGTCAATATGGTATTTATCCAAGAGCGTCTCTCCTTTATTTATCGGCTCAAGGAAACCTTCTTGCTTTCCCGTATTTCTTTCAAACAGTATGCATTTCAGACAATTTCTAATTTTTTTCTCAATCTTAGTTCTAGAGTCCTAGAACAAATAATCCCTTTCCAAGAGCGCCCCGGTTTTTCCGATAGAAAAATGCCCTTTTTCATGCACTCGGCGTATGAGTTGTGATTGTAAGATTTTCAGCACAACTAGTCATATAACGTTGTCAACAATCTAATATAAAAGCTCGTTTCTAGTTAAATATCCGTCGACCGTCTTTTTCTCCGCTAAATATAAAACCCGTCGAACCTTCTCGTCGTCCTGCTGTGCTTTGCGGATTCTCGCCATCATGTTATCGCCGTCCTCTGTGATCTGTAAACACACTGGTAGGTGATTTCTACTTAAAGCGTTACCATGGGCCATTTAACTACCTGGCCGGTGTTCGATGACGTAGTTTAATTTCTCGAATAGTAGAGCCCATCTCGCAACACGCACGCCCAGTTCGCGTTTATTCATTGTCAATGAGAATGCTTTGCAGTCCGTCACGATTTTAAAACGGAGTCCTAATAAATAGGTCCTGAATTTTCTAAGAGCTTTAAAACTCGCTTACACTTGTATTTCATAGGTGGTATATTTTGATTCGGCCGGTGTCGTCTTTCCGCTCGCATATTATACTGGATGCATCTTTCCGTCACTAACATCGCGTTGTAACAAAATTGCACCGAAACCGAATATCGACGCGTCGGTGTATAGTTCGGTCTACGCTCCCAATTTTAACAATTTCAATTTCAATATCAAATTCAATTTCAATAACATATTCAATATCAAATATTTTCCGCAAAGCTTACTTTTTAAGATTATGAACGCTCTTTTATCATTATCGCCGAACTCAAAATAACCATTTGCTCGCAGCAGATCGGTCAACGGTCTCGCAATCAAAGAGTATCAATCTAAAAATTTTCAGAAGAAGTCAGACAAACCTAAGAAACTTGGTACTTGTTTTGTCAACGTCGGTTCCGGGAACCTCGCTTTGGCGTTTATTTTGAGCTCGGAAGGCCGCACACTACCATCCCTAATCTTACATTCCAGAAACTCTACCTCAGTTTTTAACAAATCGCATTTCTTCCAATTTACGACGGAACTGTAATCTTTCGCTACTGACAGTATCATCTTGAGATTCCGTACTTCCGCCTTAACGTCGTTCGATGGTATAATCAGATCGTCTATATATACTAACACGATTTGCTTACTATTGAGTTCTCTAAACACGGTAATCATGAATTTGACGAAAACTGCCAGTGAATTGCACAGTCAAAAATGTTCCCGTAAGAATTCATATTGCCCGTCCGGCACGATAAACGATGTATACTTGCGACTTTCCTCTCTTACCGGTACATGAAAGAAAACTGTACTTCAGGTCGAGCGTACTATACACTCGTGCTCCTTGTAACGCTTCTAATTGATCTTTTATCAACATCAGGGGATACCGGTCTCTTAAAATCACCGTGTTCATTTTCCTATAATCCACGCATAGTCGCGAAGAACCGTCTTTCTTCCTCACCATAACAATAGGATTCGTGTATTCGGAAAAAATGTTTGTATAATGTTTTCGCGAAGCTTCTCATTTAATTGTGCGTTCACTACATCCTTCTCGGCTGGAGCTAATCGTCGCGCTCTCTGATAAATCGGCTTATCGTCTTTTAATACAATCGTTATTTTTACATCTACTTCGCGCGTCTTTTTAAGAACATAATTGTTTATCATTCCGCGAACGTTTTGCCGAATTACCGGATCTCCGATATGATTAAGCTCTACGTCGTTACAATCTTTCTCGC
This sequence comes from Polistes fuscatus, assembly GCF_010416935.1. Lineage (NCBI taxonomy): Eukaryota > Metazoa > Arthropoda > Insecta > Hymenoptera > Vespidae > Polistes > Polistes fuscatus. Next base: position 151,315 of record NW_025113136.1, read on the forward strand.
ATTCGATGCGATTTATTTCTGGAATATAATCGTCCACGGCGCGTTCCTTCTCTAGTTTTTTAAAGAATACAACACCGTTAACTCTCGTGATCTTGACTGTATTTAGAAAATCGGCACCAAGAAGCAGCTCATATTCCAGAAGCACATCGGAAACTACGTATACTTTAATTGGATGAAAATGTCCGTCCATAAAAATATTCGTACTAGATCTAGCTAGCGTCTTAACACTAACAGACCGATACCTTTAAATTCCATATCGCTACTATATCATAAGCTAAATTTAAATAAGCTAAATATCATATCGCTAATATTCGGCTTTCATTAGCGTCAAATAACTGCCTTTATCGACAAGGGCTGTTATGTCGAAATCATTAACTGTTACCGTTTTACATGATTCTTGTACAGTTACCCGTGCATCTACATTAACATTTCTTACAGTTTCTTTAATCTCGCATTTCGGGCATCCCGTCGCAATAAGACCATGCTCTTCACATCGGAAGCACCTAAAACCGCGTTCCTCCGTTGGGCAGTTTCTACTGAGATAACCCTTCTTTCCACAGTTGTACACGCTGGCATTTCTACTCCTTGCGTTCTCCCTTCAGTCTTTCCTTTTCCGTTGACACTCGTCACTGTCGATTGCCTGAACGGCTTTTCACGCGTCTTGTTGCCATAATTATTAGACGACAAAATAAGTTTTTTGAAAGCACCCGATAATAATTCGGGCTCATCAAAGCATTGAATTCTTGCTTGATTCCGTAGCGTCGGATCGGGAATCTCCTCGACTAGATGATCGACAAGCTCGTTGAGGTCTTCAATCGGTACACGATTCACCTTTATTGTTTTATCGTGGTAATAGTTTCTGGAAGATTCGTCTCTCTTCCACATACGATCTTGAAACTGTTTGCGCAAGACCATCTTCGGGGCCGGTGATAAAACGTGTTTTCGAATCTCTCCATCAGATCGTTTAGTTTGATTTCCAGAAATTCAGGTCGCGAATGCATCCATTCTTGAGCTTTACCACGAAATCGCATTTGTATTAAGATACTAGCCTCATAGTAATTCAACCTGTACGTCGTTCGCAACGCTATCACCTGCTTCTTCCATCCAGGGAAGTCTTCGGCCTTCCCGTAAAAGAAGCTGAGTAACTCCGCAATCGTCTTTACGCCAACCAATTTGTAGGTACTTCGCACTGCCTGTTCCTCTTGCACGGACGCGTTCGATTGTTGCATAGTACGCGCAAGCTCTAGCTCGCGTCTTACAATCTCCATCTCCTTTTCCATTAACGCTTTTTCTCACCGAAGAAAATTCATCTTGCGTCGATCATACGTCAGCTCGTCACTCATTGCTGCACGCAATGTATTCGTCTGTTTGGTGGCGTCTTTGTTTCTTTCGCAGTCGTCGCTAACATTTGTAATCAACTCACCCGACGGATCGTAATCATACAATCAAGCTATTAGCTCAGTCTTTGCACCACATGTACTTAGCCCTCGTCTTTGTAATAATACTTTGAGCGTCACTACGGTCAAACCGCTCGCATCTTTGGTCGGCATGTTGCAATCTCACTTCACACTTTCACAGTCTTAGTCCGTACTGATATCACGATAATATCTACAATGCTTGCACACCTAATCTGGCACGATAGATTAATCAATTCCGGACAAGCCCCTAAAATTGATGTAAGATCAGGTATAGAGATAGCAAATAAAGTTGATTAAAGTTTTAATTAGTATATATATCGTGGAACTAACGGTACAAACAGAAGAACAGAAAGTATTTATTTTAAACTAAAGAATTTACAAACAAACGGAACGTCTTAAATAACTCACAAATAACGTCTTACACGGCAATTAGAAATAACTTCTTACACGGCTTATGCAATTACGTCTTATTCATCTTACACGTCTTTTAATTCTGGACGATCGGACAACTCTCTCTCTTGTCTTTCTTTTTGTTTGCTTGTAACCGTCGCAACGGCTTTGCTACGTTGCCCCTCACACAAAACACACACACGCACACTTACACTCTCACTCATTCATCTTCATCCCAAACAAACAAATCGATGCACTGCACGTGCCGTTATTTATCGGCTGCGGCCTGACAAAAGTGAGTTTCCTATTTCGTCTCAACAGTAATAAGAGCCAGAAACTGTAAATATTTTTATACATTTGACATAAATCGTGCTATTTGGTCAATACTACTAAGAATTGAGAATAGAAGAAAGATAGAATTCATAACGCAGGATACACATTTTCAATGGACTTGCTTGTTATTCGGCTTAAAAATATTACCATCTATATTACAGCGAATCCTAAGCAGTATATTAAGAAAACATAAGCTAACTAAATTTTCAGTAAATTACATAGATGACATCGTAATAAATTCACCGACATTCGAAGAACATCTGGACCACATAAAAAAAGTATTAGAGGCAATAAAAAAAGAGTGTCTTAAATTAAAGGTAAAAAAATCTACGTTTGCGGGGCTGGCTCAGTTAGATATTTGGGACATATAATAGGAGAGTTACATCATTAAAAGATAACTTGATATCAATTAAAAATTTTCCGACTCTTACTAAACAGAAGCAGATAAGAAAGTTCCTAGGAAAAATAAATTTTTACAACGAGTATATAATAGGTTTACAAATAAGTTTCCGTCGTTTTTTTATTAAAAATTAAGTATTTATTTTAGAAGAATGGTAATTTTAATGTTATTTAAAATACTATCCATCACTTGCAATGACTTTTTCCCATCTCTCAGGCAACATTCGGATATCACGTCGGAAGTACTCCTTGTCTTTTGAGGCTATCCACGAATCGACCCAATTTTCGGTATCTTCATATGATTTGAGCCGCTGCTCCGACAGAGCTTGTGCCATGGACCAAATAGGTGATAATCGGACGGTGCAATGTCTGGTGAATACGGCGGGTGGGGTAACACTTCCCAATCAAGTGTTTCCAAATACTTTTTCACGGGAGCCGCTACATGTGGACGAGCACTATCATGCAGGAGAGTAATTTTTTCGTGTCCAGAATAGTATTGAAGGCGTTTTTCCTTCAGAGCTCGGCTCAATCTCATTAATTGTGTTCGATAGAGGGCTCCGGTGATTGTTTCGCTCGGATTAAGCAACTCATAATACACTACACCCAGCTGAACCCACTAATACACAGCATTAGTTTTTTTCCGTGAATATTCGGTTTTGCTGTTGATGTTGACGCATTGCTTGGTAATCCCCATGATTTTCTTCTTTTTGGATTATCATAATGTATCCATTTCTCGTCACCAGTGATGATACGATGTAAAAAACCCTTTTTTTTATGTCTAGCAAGCAGTATTTCACTTAAGCATAATCGGAGTTCAATATCTCTCTGCTTTAATTCGTACGGAAATTAATTTCCTTGTTTATTAATAATTCCTAATTATTTTAAACGATGTCAGACTGCTTGCTGAGTGACTTCTAATGTTAAAGAAAGTTCTTTTTGTGTTTGATATGAATCTTCCTCCAATATTTCCTCCAATTCTGCATCCTCGTAAATTTTTGGCCTTCCACTGCGATCTTTGTCTTCTACGTCGAATCACCGTTTTTAAACTTTTGAAACCTCTCACGACACGTTCTCTCACTCAAAGCAGTCTCACAATATGCTTCTACGAGCAATCGATGCGCCTCAGCAGCAGATTTCTTTATATTCAAGAAGTAAACTAATATTTCCCGCAAATGACGCTTATTTGGCTCAAATTTGGACATTTTCAACTAAAAAAAATTATATTTTACCAATATGAAATCAATAATATTAATAGGTTATGTTGTTCTTAATCGTCCAAACTAATTTTTAAGCAGGATATCATCTACGAAAGTTAACGGAAACTCCGCGCCGCGCTATCTACATTAAAACAGCGGAAACTTATTTTTACACCTAATAGAAAAGAGCTCGATATATTATTAGATCTACTACATAAATTATAGAGAAAAAATGTAAGATTTGTAATAACAGAAAATTGCGAAAAAGCATTCAGGAAAATAAGAAAATGCTATATTCTCAACTTGTGTCAGAAATACTCGACAGGTGCCTTCCAATCAAAATATACAAAGACGCATCACTGGAAGTCATAGGTGTAATATTAAAACAAGTACTAAATGATGGAAACAGACCGGTGGCCTACTTTTTAAAGAAACTAAATGAGACACAAAAAAAGAAAAAAGCAATATATTTAGAATGCTTAGCTATAAAATAAGCGATAAAGTACTGGCAGCACTGAGCTTATAGGCGGGTACTTTGAGAAACACTCGGATCACAAACCATTAAAAACATGAATATAAGGCACAAAAAGACAAGGAACTTAACGATTTAACCAACTACCTATTTAACAAGATATGCATTTATCTCGACATCAAAAACTCAAAGCAAAAATGACTTCATAAAATTGGTTCAGACAGTGCTAGAAGAAGAAAGGATCGGAACAATCTTCACTGATCAATATCCCGGGATAAATTTAAGAGAATTCAAGAATTATTTAAAGGAGAGAGGAGTAAAATTAATTTTCAGTGCAATAGATACATCATTTTCTAATGGTCTAAATAAAAAATTGAATCAGACTCTAGTAAAACAAAAAAGATTCAGAATAAACGGAGAAAAAAATAAGAGAGCTTAGACAACGATAGCGAGAGAATGTGTGAATAAATATAACAGATTAGAACACACCATAACGGGATTCACAACATAATATCTACTTTATGGCACAGATACCAATAACATACCAAAGGAATTAAAAAGAAAGAAAAACAAGGAAAATTAGATAAAAGATAAAAAATTAGCATTAGAAAGAACAATAAAATCGCATAAGTATAATAAAATCATAATTGACAAAAACAGAATACACAATGACTTTGACGTGGGAGATATGATATTTATTGAAAACAGGAACAGACTAAATAGGAAAAAGATAGAAGAATTAAAAGTCGGACCATTCGCAATAGAGGAAAAAATTTCAAATTCAATTTATAAAATAAAAACTGCGAAAAGAGGCCAAGACACAAGTCTATTCCATGTAACAAAGATGACTTCAATGTTAGAGGATGGTAATGAATGAAAAATTGTGCAATTTTCGTCTCGAGGAGGAGAGATGTAAAGAGAATATATTCTCTTTCAACTTGGAGCGCTAAGTATGTTCCGCACGCCTCTATGAGTATATAAGACTAAGAAAAAGTGATAACGTATTCAATTCATATAAATTCGTTATAGAAAGATATATTATTAATTTGCTATTAATCGTACGGAGATTAAATTAGGGTTGTGAAATAGAAACGAATAGCTGACTTTAATTGTCGTTTCTCATTTTTTAAATGTAGTATATAGTAGTATATAATAAAATATTATAATAATTAGAAAATAACCTCTTTTTTTACAGAGAAACTAATTAGTCAATTTATTTGAACCATTCAAAACCGTCGATATAGAAACATATTATATATATGAGAAAAAATAAAAAAATATCAAAATACAGATATCAGTCTACACTAAATATAAGGGAGATATTTCGAATTACTTCATGTGTCAACGGCCATGGCATGATGATATCATTAGTTTCTGCTCAATCATTTAAGTCAAGAAGCGCTGAGTACGATTAGTACTTGAATAGGTGACACGCTCGAGAAAAAAAAAAAGAAGAAGAGAAGGACTTCATGCCGTAAATTTAAAATCGCTTTGCCTGCGAGATCATATATACCGACAAACTTTATCGTATTGATTTTTCGTGTCACTAGTAGAAATTTCACTATCATCACATTTTCCAAACGCGTCAAGAGATGTATTACATCAAAAAATAAAAAGAAGGATTGTATGAGGATTTTCCCGTTTGTAAGGGATATTAGAATACCCCCACAGTATTTCCTGCCCATCATAAGAGGCAACTAAAAGGGATGGTATTAATAGTGTGTTTATGCTCTTGTATGACTATTTCTACCTTTGATTCTTTTATCCTCTCTTTTTCTACTCTTGGCCTCTCTGACATACTTCCTTTGTTTCCTTTCTGTTCTGTTGGGAGGCTCACCTCTCATAATTTAAAATGAAAAAATTATAAAAGGCAGAATCTCGTTTTTGAATCGTTGCAGGACGGATTCCTGTACCACGGCGGCGTTTAGTAATGGTAGAAAAAACCATCCGCTTTCGACATTCTTTGACGGTTAGGAAGCTTGAGCAGGTTACTTTACTGCGACTCTGGATATAGCGTCAGGAGTTTTATCACTGGTAAGCGACTTTGCTCGTTGTGTAAACTATGCGACAGAAGAGTGCGGATGGTTATCTGGAAGAGTTGCAAATTACTTCTAGGGCTGTTGATAAAATTATACACTTCAGCTAATCCTCCTAAATAGCGGTAAGGACTTATAAAAGATTGAGGCATTTGACCTCCTCTTCGTCTGAGGAAGAAAGGATTAAAAGAGTGGACTTGACTAGTATTGCTAAACAAGTGGCTATAGAGACCCCGGTGGCTAGTATGGAGGCCAGAAGAATATTGAAACCAGTCAGGGAATTTATGTTTGTTGCAGAATCGGAGAGAAGAAGATCGTTGAACCTTAATGGTAACGTTTCAGGACGGATGAAACGCTGCTATCTCGGATTAATCAATATGGCTAAGTTTCTATATGAACGACTTCACTTTGAAATAAGAATCTTTCTTTTTCGAGTAGCGAGGCTATAGCGCATCTTAGGGCAGCAGTGCGTCTCCTTAAAGAGCAGAAAAAAAAATTAGGGATAACTAATGGCTCAAAAAAGAGTTAAAGAAGAGAGAGTCAAACTCTTAGGTTTTGAATGACCAAACTGCGTCCCGAAGTCCCCTAACAGCTGGACCCAGCAGAAGGTTTCCCTTTTTTGCTCCGACCTTAGAGCAAAGATTGTTAAATGCAAGGTATAATATAACATAGACCTAAGACAATAATACGATATTGTACGAGAATTTTCAAATGCTATCAACGATCTACAGCTGCAGCAAAAGCAGTAAAATATTAGCATAATAGCAGGCTAAGGTTCTCTCTTAACGGAGCCTCCTCGTTCTCCTGCGTTACAAATGAGTATGGACAAGCTATCACAACCTACATCAAAGGAGGAGATTTTCGAGATTCTCGGACATAAAAGGAGGCAGGCTATAAAAAAGGGAAAGAAAGAGCTACTCTGATAAAAACAACGAAAAAGAACGAATCACAGCCTGCAAGACGGGAGGTGGTTCCAAGGAGGAAAGGTAGGAAAAGGAACAGAGCTGACGGAAGAAGGAGGCAAACGGAGAGAAAAAATGCTGCTATCTCCCTGACTTGTAAAGAAAGGAAATCATACAGGGATGCATTCGTCCAGACTAGGCAAAAAGCGGATATCAGAGGCCTGGGTATTGATTGTATGCAATGCAGGCGCGGACTAGCTGACGCATACATTTGGCAGGTTCGTGTAAAGAGGGCAACTAAAAAAGCTGATCGAATTTCGGAGGCCTAGAGAAATGCCATCCCTGATATCTAAATCACGAGCTCGATGCGCATGAGCTCAAAAAGTCTCATAGACATAGACGCTGCGGCGAATACTACTTTCATCAGAAGTGCACTGCTATAGATTAAGGATTACGCGTACCCTAAGACAATATAAGTCGGGGAATAAGAATAGGCAGACTGAGGCGAAATACACTAGTTACGAGCTCGAAGTGTTAGCAATAATAAAAGCGTTACGGAAGTTTAGAATTTATCTGTTGGGTATACCGTTTAAGATAGTAACTGATTGTCAGGCATTTTCGATGACTATGAATAAAAAGGATTTATGTGTGAGAGTGGCTCGGTGGGCTTTGTTATTGGAAGAGTTCCAATATGAGATAGAGCATAGACCAGGTAAAAGTATGTTGCATGTCGATGCGTTGAGTCGGAATCCATTGCCGACCAGCATGGTAATAGATGAAAGCGATGAGAGTGTGAATGTGAGGATTGGTAGGGCGCAGCGTAGCGATAACGAACTTAGAAAGTTCTTCGAATTGGCGCAGCGAGATGAGCTTAATGATTATAAGATTAGGTATGGCCTATTGTTTAAACAAGACGAAGGGGAATTGCGATTAATTGTACCGAAATCAATGATCACCGAAATAATTAGGCGTGTTCACGAAAATGGGCATTTCTCAGCGGCAAAAACGGAAACGTTAGTGAAACGGAATTATTGGTTCCAGAATATGCGCTCAAAAATTGAAAAGGTTGTACGTACTTGTGTAAGTTGTATTTTAGCGGAACGAAAACAGGGTAAACAGGAAGGATTCCTTAATCATATTGAAAAGGGCAGCATACCGCTGGACGTATATCACATAGATCATCTGGGACCGCTAAATTCGACGAAGAAAAATTATAGACATATCTTAGTGGTAGTAGATGCTTTTTCTAAGTTTGTGTGGTTGTACGCGGTTCGGTCAACAAATACAGCCGAAACTCTAGATAGGCTTCGAAAGCAGGCGGCGATATTCGGAAACCCGAGAAGGATCATATCGGACCGCGGCACCGCCTTTACTGCGCGTGAGTTTGAGGAGTATTGTAAAGAGGAAGGTATTGAGCACGTAAAAATTACAACCAGTGTGCCTAGGGGAAATGGGCAAGTGTAAAGGATAAACAGAACCCTTATTCCTGTTCTTACCAAGTTAGCGGCGCCAAAACCCCAAGACTGGTACAAATATTTGGGAAGGGCACAAAAGTGCTTAAATGCCGTTCCAAATCGCAGCACAGGGACGTCTGCTTTCAACGTCCTTTTTGGAGTGTATATGAGAGTAAGAAATGATCCACAAATTCGAGAAATTATAGAGACCGAGTGGCTACGGGAGTTTCAAAAAGATCGCGATGAACTCAGAGATGCTGTTCGAGACCAGTTGCAGAAAGTGCAGCGGGAAAATATAAAAACATATAACAAACGACGTAAGGAAGCAAAATGATATAACGAGGATGACTTGGTGGCAATCAAGCGAACGCAATTAGCACCAGGCTTAAAGCTGGCATCGAAATACTTGGGTCCGTATCAGATAATAAAAGCCTTGCGTAATGATCGATATGTGGTGCGTAAGTTAGGCGAATTGGAGGGCCCTTTACAAACTTTTACATCGGCGGATCACATGAAACCGTGGGTCGAAAGTATAAACGTCGGATTGAGTGATAGTGAGTCGAGTGACGGTTAGTGATTATTGTGGCAGACGTGTAAATGGATATGAGTAAATGGAATTGATGCGAATGAATGAATGTGAAACGAAACGGTATTTGAGGACAGATACCGCTGCAGAATGGCCGAGTGTAGGAGACGGTAAGCGTCGCCGTCTTATCTTTTATCTGTGTCTAATATCGGTTAGATTTTGGGTAACCTGATACAGCGGACGAAATAAAAGACGGTGTGAATGCGACAAATGAATGCACGGGCGACAAAGAGTACGGCCTGCTGTCGTTAAGCAGATTTCTATCTTATCCTATGCGACGATTGGCGCTGCCATCATCACGGCTTACAACGTTTCTATGGGAACGTTAATGTTTCCATAGTTATGGAGACTTTCTTCTTCCGTTAATAAAAATAATGAAATGAATTAAGGAGTGAGTGTTGAGCGTTGTAAGAGAGAGGATCTGCGTTTTGTAGTAACCATTAGAAATTGTAATAAAACTGTTTTTCCAATTAAAAATCCTACAATAATAAATCTTCATTCGCAGCGAAGAATTCGCGCTTCATGATAACTAATATTTTTTTGCTTTCGAGAATAGTAATCGTAAGCTTATTCTGCTCAACGGTTAGCGTTTCGCAGAAAAAAGTTGGTAGTGGAGGAAGCATTTTTCGTAAGTGGGAAGTACTTCCACTCTTCCGATGGGGACTCTGCGTGGGAAGTTGCGATCGCCCCTGCAAGCAGTCTACTGCATACATTCGATTAGTTAGCATCATAAACTTAGTCTACTATTAAACTTAGTCTACTATTTTTGCATTAAAACATAGTCTGTTATTAACTTCTGATTTTGTACTTAGCCGATACTTGATAATAAGTTTCCGAGATTTGCTACTAAGTTTCTGACATTTGCTATTAACTTTCCGACATTTGGTACTAAGTTCCTGACATTTGCTACAAGGTCCTATATTATACCTTAGTTTTCCATTCACGTGTTTATATCAACTTCATAATCATTTAAATAATTTTGCGTTTACTTTAAGACGCCTTCTTGTTACGTCGCGAGTTTATTTTATACAACATTTTGTTAAACAAATTGTGTAACTAAAGATCATTTAAGAATATACTTTTATTTTATAAAATTTTAGAAGTTCTTGAAACAAAATAAATAAGCTTTTTGTTGTGTATCCTACGCAAGCGATTGAGTGCGATAATCTGGACGTGTCAAGACGTGTCGACACGTGTCGAGATATAGTGAAAAAGAAGAATCTTATTTTCAGCGGTAGAACCAAAGAGCGCAGCGAGCTTTTTATAGGGCGCCTTCAGTCTTTTAGCGTGCGGTCTCCCACTATTTCTATTAAAACAATCGCATGCATCGACAGCTGCGTTATCTATCTTTTTGGCAATTGGTCCACGCATTGCATCGCCTTTTTCTATAAAAGCCGTGTGCTTTTATGGTTAACTTCATTCTACCATGAGACCTGCGAGAAATCACATCGAAGAGAACTACCCTCCTGCGCAACAGATACATAAGAGGAACACAACAAGCTAGAAAGGAAGAAGGCACGTCAACGTCAATAGCTGCCGATAAGCAAGCCAGCGAAATATCATCGTCATCTATATTTTTCAACCAGGGTTTTTATGCCGAAAGGCTTTCCCCTGACAACCTAAATAAATTGTACTTTTTAGTACTAAATAGGCTCAAAAAAAATATTTTTATTTATTGTTATCTATCTTCATTCTACACAAAAAAGCGATTTCTAACATCCACCTGAGAGTGCATTTTCCACGAAAAGAAAAACCACCAGAGTACCGATCCAAGGCGTCGGTCGTCCAATATAAAATTTTGTCCTTCGAACCGGACCGGCTAGCTTCTTCACCACTCTTCGTCCGGCATCTATTGTGCAGGCAGTCAACTACATGCTGAAGAGAAAAGCCCCCGTCGATTTTAAAGTTTAATTAATAATAGAAAGTTTCGAATCGATAGGTGCCTGGGATACGAACTCACTGGCCACAAATTTGATTTCTCACACGAGTACTACGGCTAGCAATCCGTCCGTAGACAACAATTATAGGATTGCAGCGGTGAGGTTGCCTCATTTCGATGAGAAATACGATGAATTATCGAATTTTGCGGATGCGTTTTAGTCCGTAATAAGAAGGAATCCTGAACTTCGTGATATATAAAAGTTCTATTATTTAAAATCGTGTTTATCAGGACCGGTTGCAGAAAAAATACTTGCGCTTCAAATTACCGTGGATAATTATCTTATAGCTTAGAAGACGTTTACCGAATATTGAGATAACCTATTGGTATTAATAAATAAACACGTTCGGGCAATTTTGGAAGTCCCTCCGATTAACAGTGATTTTCCCGCGTAATATTTCGCCGCTTCCGATGCTTTTAATGCTAGTTATGGGGCATTGTTAGCAATCAAAAAACCATTTGCCGGTCAGTTTACAACTCCTGCGCATCTTTCACGATTAGATCTTACTACTCACTTCTGATGTTAAGAAAGGTGTTCTCAAGACACGTTGACTACGGTAGAAGAGATCGTGGTTTCTCTACGCGAGAAAGGAAACGCGCTATTAAACGCTCTGCCGACAGAAAGGATTAGAAATGTTGAACATGGTTAAAGGAACGCGCTGTCAGGACCCGATAGGATTCAGCTTCGTTCGAGGAGATAATTGCATAACGACCCTCGTTTTAACAGTCCGCGAAATTGACTGCGAAGTACTGACAACAACTTCAAGTATATTCCACTCGGTCACCTATCTTGTTTGGCAATGTCATAATAAGCATTATACTTTAGAGTGCGAGCAATTACTTAGGGCTGAAAAAGAGGATTGCAGAAAAATCGTAGTTAAAACCAATTTATTATTGAACTTTTCGCAAGCAAATCATCGAATTAATTCATGCAAGAGAAGCCGTTGCAGGAAGTGCAACGGCGACCATCATGAGTTTTACATGCAAGAGAGACCGTTGCGGCAAGTACAACGCTGGGCACCACTAATAATAGAATCGAAAGTGTATCGACAATGCAGGATGTACACGTACAGCTCAATCAGTCACAATCACCAGTTCGCGAATCTTTTACGGATAGCCGCACAAGACGTGGACGTACCGGTATCGGGATTAAACCGAACTGAAACTAAAGTGAGCCAGTCAATCGTAACAACCATCTGATCACGAAAAGAAAATTACGCGATAGATTTAAAGTTTTTGCTGTTACCAATCGTAACGAATCGGTTGCCCTCTCAACGAATTACGCGAGAAGTATTATTCATACTGGCAGGGATCCAATTGGCAGATTATAAATTTCATCAACCTGCGAATGTCGACGCGATTCTCGGGATCGAAATCTTTGCGTCATTATGGCGTTCGGGTCAGACCGTTCGATTAAATGAAGGTCTAGTAGCCCTAAAAGTGCCCCAAAAAAATTAAATTTTTAAAATATTCTACCAAATCTACAATTTTACGATGTTAATTATTAAAGTATAAGAAGCCTATATTTTATATGGAATACATTTTACTAGGTCATAACATATTAGAAGACATCGAAACCTTATCTACAGCCCGAGAATCACTAATTTTAATAAAAATAATACGTACATGTAATTAAAAAGAATGTCATCTTAATGTCATCTTATATTAAAGTATTATTAACTTATACAGACTTACGAAAATATCGAATAATATTCAATTATTAATAACAATGATAATTGTTCTTTCCTCGTGACTTTGGCCCCACGAATCTCTATAAGTCTACGCTTATGGATCTGATATCTGTTTCTTTACATATTTGCTTAAGTTTGGCATTGACAAGCTTTACAAGCTGCCAAAAATTGTAAATATTTGAAATCAATACGATACGTATTTTTTTTCCTCTTTTTCCTCCGTATTCTTTTAATTTCGTATTCTAAGCCACGTCATCGGCATAGCAGGAAAAAAATTCTCCCTTCTACCTATGATAATGTTAATGCAGCAGAATGCGTGTAAAGAGAGGTGCGTAGAAAGGCGAACAACGATGCGTTAGTAGGGGGTAATTGTAATTATTTAATGTATTAGATAGTAATATTGTTAAGGAATATTCTTACAATTTCAATGTAGTTTCCTATTTTATTGTATGAAAAATAATAATACGAACAATATTATAGTCAATCATCTGTACAAACTGATAAGGTATCGTTTATTGCAACGGCCATCAAGACCGGAAACTGTGTTAGCCGTAGAACAGTAACTCTTACAGATCGATTAGAACATTTTATCTCATCCTATGCACTCCACAATCCATGCGTTATCTGATTATTAGTTGTTTCTCTCGTTAAAAAATTCTCTCCGCGGTATATGTCTCAAATGATCTAGATCCCCCAAAACCTTCTATAGTGTCGATTGACACTATCTCAAACGGTTTTTTCGCCGGTCTCAAATGCGACATCACCAATATTTCTCATTTCCTCTGAACTTATTCTTTATACATATTTCACAGTTTTTTCACAGATTTCTTATGTTTCCTGTCAGATTTTCTGCTGTGTATATAGGGCTTATCATTTTTATCATTTTTCTAATACCTGTGTGAAACCACTATTCCTGTATTTGTTTTATAATTTTTTTGCCTAAATATTCTGACAGAATAAATTTTTCTTTTTTCTTTTTTTCTTGTAGTATATTCCATTTTTTAATATTATATTGTTCTTTTAAGTTTTTTCTTTTTACTTTGTCTTTGGTCCATTTGTATATTTCCTACATTTATGGATTCACTACCTTAATCATTTCATCTTTTTTTCTTCTGCTGTAAGAACTGGATTCCTACTTAAACAATCTGCTTCTACATTTTCTCTTCCAGGTATATATATTATTTCAAAACCATATTAGGAAAAATAATATGTCACATGAACTAATTCCTCATCTGTTCGTTTTTTGACGTTCATATTCTCCAGTGGCTTATTATTATTAATTTCTTTGAGAAATATGCTACAGGTCTATCTTTCTTATCTTTTTGATCCTATTTAAATACCACGCAAATACCTTTTAATGATGCCTCTGTAAATATTTTGATTAGTAGGTTGATATAAGAAATCTCTAGCACTAGCTAGGAGCAAAGCAATTCTCTTAATTTTTTAAATGATTCGTCGCAACTCTTTGCCGATACAAATTTTTCGGTTTTCCTTAATAATTTATGTAACGGTTTAAGTATTATTGAACTATTTGGTATATATTCATGATAGAAATTTATTTTCTCTAGGAACTGTCTCATGTTCTTTTGTGTTTTTGGAATAGGAAAATCTCTGATGGAAGCTAAGTAGCCTTTTACTGGTCTTACTAAACTGTTATCGATTATATAGCATAGGTATTTTACTAAGTAATAGGCAAATGTTCATTTTCTAATTCTCAATTTAAATCCTTCTTTTAATAGCAAACATGTCCATTGGAAATGTCCATCCTGCGTCACAAATCCAGACTTTCCTTTATCTTCGATACGTAATGCAATTGACCAAAAAGCGGAATTTATGTCTAATGTAGTAAAGTATATGCAGTTCCTTGTTTTTACTATCAAGTTGTCTATCAAAGGAAATGACTAAGCAATAAGTACTAAAATCTTATATAACTCTATAATATCTATACACAGTCTAGATCTTATGTTCTCATCTCTTTTAAATGCTGTATTTCTTTTTTGTCATTTAATGTACATCAGTACGGTCTTTTACATCAATATTTATCTGTTTTCAAATATATATGTGCCTCGTCATTTTTGACCGTTCCAACATCATATTTGTCTTTTGCGAATACTGTTATATATTCTTCTATTATACTTTGTTTTTTATCTTTATTCTCATGCACTAGATGATCTATTTTCTCTCATACTCCTTTTCCTCTAAATGGTCACTAAAGTTTGCTTTCTCCACCTTGTCTCTTTAGGTTTGTTATTGGCCTATTCTCAGATTTTCATCCTGAGTCAGCCTAAATTCCATTATTATGTCCAAACCTATGAAAAAATCATAAAAATCTTCCTTCTGAATAATAAAGACATCTACTTCTCTCTTAATATCAAAGATTTTTAATTTTTTTTTTCTCAATCCTTCTGTATGATTAACGCCACAAACTGTTTTTTAATGTATGATGTTCACTAATATCTCTCTTTCTATCTATAATTTTTATCACCTTTTTATTTATTAATAATATTTGCGACTTTGAGTCATAAATTCCTTCTATCTCCAATCTGTTTTCTAATACTACCTTAATATTTATTAGTGGTTGGTTTATTCGTTTTCTTTTTTGATGTATAGTTCTAACTCCAAAATTGAATTGTTATTTACATTTTTTTCTTTCTCCTCTTTCATTGCTCTAAACCATTATGTTGTATCATATACCTTTACCAAATTTCTCACACATCTTACATGATCTCTTTTCTCCGGGTGTTTTATTGAAATCTATTGTGTTCTTTCTCTGAATATCTTTATTATATACCTAGTTTTCATGTTTTATTAGCTCGTTCAATAGATCCGTTGTTTATTTTAATCTTTCTCCGTTTAGTTTGTTTAATATAAATTCCGGTATTTTTATTACTATTAGCACTATAAGTGTTTTTCTTTCTATGACTTTATTAAAATCTACTATAGTAGTTTTTCCTTTTTTATGGCATAATCTATTAGTGCTCCGTTCTGATATTTAAATGTTAGAGTGAAGGTTGCATTATCCCATTCATCGTCTGCAAAACTGTTTAAAATCCTTTTATTTCGTTCAGACCATATAGCTATTACAGTTAATTTTACAATTGTTTAAGAGTGCTAATCAAACCTTGATTTTTCCAAAAAAATTTCATACCTCCATTTTTTCTTTATCTTTATCTATTTCAAGTCGGGAACATTACTTTTCAAAGTTCTCCATCAATTGTTCGGAACTAGTGTTCTTGCTCGAAAACTTCTCTATAAAGCATTTTCTTCCCATATCTTTCAAATTCCGTTTACAAAATTTTCTTGTGTTTTTTAAACTAATTTTTCTAGTAATTTTTTAAAATCGTTGTACTGTGACATGTTTCTTATATCTTTTTCATCTACCTCCTCGAAATACTTCTCTTTTAACCGCATAATCTAATCTTTATCTCTATATACATCTTGTAATACTTCTGTTAGTGTATTCCTATTTTTTTTCTTTTAGTGTCTTTTTTTGAGTGTGTTAACTAATGTTGTGTTATTTTCTGTCTCCTTTAATTCTAAATGGAGTCTTATGTGTCTCGCCTCTTTCGGTAGTACATACTTCTACCTACGTTCTGCGGTAATCAAGGTTACAATAAATATATTTATCTCATCATCCTTTGGTGGTATATGTCTCGCCTCTTCCGGTAGAATATACTTCTACTTATGTTCTGTCGCAATCGAGGTTACGATAATTACACTTATCTTATCATCCTTTAGTGAAGCTACCACCATAAATTCGAATTAGAGTTTTACCATTGTTAAAAAAATTGTCGTTTTATAAGACAAACAATTCTAAATTATATATCGGTGAGGTTTCTTTTGTTTCCCTTAGGAAAATAACTCAAACGATTTATCTGTATAATAAGAGTTTAAATTTTATTTAACATTACTATTTACAGTACTTAAAAACTCTATTCTACCTGTAAAATAAGAGAAAAGACAATTGAAGTTATTTATTGCCTCTCTTTTACAACACTATTTGGTGGTCATTCGTATAGTCAATAACAATCACTAATGTTTTTTTCTGTGTAACGGACTTTTATAAACTGAATAAGTTGATACTTTTCTTTGTCATATACCGTTATAGAGACGCGTGAATCATACTTAGCGCGCTAAGTTTAAAAAGAATATATTCTCTTTACATATATATATGTAAGACTATTTATAGTGTAGGTCGAATACAGTTAAAATCAAAATTGTGTTTCTGTAACGAGAAGATTTAAACTTTTATTTACAAACTTATGTGACTAATATTTACATTTCTTACCTGTAACGAAAAGAAACAACATTTAGTGTTCGTTATAAACCGTATCGTCCGCACTGCTCAAGTAAACGCTCGCGACTAATCTCGCAACTTTTATCTATTCCCCCTCTCTTTTACAACAGCTGACTTGTATGTCAGTTGTATGTACCGACGATTTTGACTAACGCGGTAAATTAATTAAAGAATATTTCTTTACATTTTCCCTCCCGAAGGAGAAAATGTTTACATTTTCTTATGAATAATGTACAAATAAAATAACTATTTTATAACCAAATCAGCAATTAACAGAAACCCTCTTTTTTTTTCTTTTTTCTTTTTTTGGATTTCCTGTTATTGCTGGAATTAATTTTGATATATGGAATAAATTTACCCTTTGTCTTTTCCGTCCCATATTAATTTTAAATATTGAGTTAGAAAATTTTCCTAATCTGATGTGTGTGTGTGTGTGCATATTTTCTTTATCTCCTACATTTTCCCTATCTTTTCTTGTTAAACCCGTACGCGTATCCACTCTGTTAGCGGGCTTTAACTTATTTTCGAATTGATTGAAAGTAATCATAAAAGAATCTTTACGAGTTTCTACGTTAACATTTTTCTCCCAGATGAATTTTGTATCATTTGTTTCGTTATTGAAATTATTTTTAATGGTGTAAACGTCTTATGCAGCTTCGTGCATGTTGGCGCCTGCACTAGTGTAAGTGCGTGCGGATGTTTGTTTAGGATATCGATATTCTTAAGAATAAGTGTGAGGAACATAGGCTGTATGCGTCACCCGTGGAGGGAGGCCGATGCTCCGTTGTTCGATGGAAAAGTATAAAAGGGCAGTCGGACAATACGGCGAGTGTGAGAGGTTCATTTTTAGTATTTGTCGGTTCTTATGTTAGTTAATATGACCCTTCTTATGAATCTTATGTATCTTACGGTAACGGGTTATTAAAATTATTAAGAATTGTCCACTATTAAAAGTAACGGTTTTATGAAATCTTATGTGCTGTATGCTGTGGTGTGGAGTTTACAATGGGAGATATAATTTAACCTTCTTTCAAAAAATCATTAATATGTATTTTAATTGAATTATTTAAAAATCATTTGTCTTTCTCACAACATATATAGCTTTGAATTCGTTTATTTTAACTTTCCTTTCGCAAGGAGTACTTTCACGATCTTTCGAGTTCCTATCATACTTTTTATGTTTGGAATATTTTTTATCAGTTTTATAATTCGTTTTTTCCTTAATTTTACTTCTACTTTTTTCATGTAATACAGATCTAGTGTCATGTAAACTAGAATATTTGTTTCCTCTACTTTTCGACGAATGAAAATTCGTAGTACTATATTTTTCATTAGGTCTACTTTTATCTTTATAAGATCTGTCGGAAGTTATTGAAATATTTTCTTCTTTATCTTGAGAACTTCGTCTTCTGTCTCTATCTCTGTATTTATTTCTGTACTCCTTCTTGTATCGATCATCACAATGTTTATATTTCTGTCAGAGTGTTTCAAAACAGGCAATTTATTTCGTTTATGACTAAATTTATCTATTTCACGATAATGTTGGATATTATCTTTGGAATAAATGTTATGATCATTGCTAGATTTTTTATAATATTCTTTTTCTTTTCTTTAAGATGTGTTATGTGATCTTGAATCTTTATCATACTTCCTATTACACCTAACATTTCTTTCTGTATAAGAATTCCTATTCAATTTATTTTTTGTACTCGCCATTTTAAATACAAAACATACATCTTCATCAGAAATATTAGTTTTATCAATAAAATTACATACAACTTCTTTATTTTTTGAAATTGTATCATCCACATTTGAATTCAGTATACTAGGGTATGAATGATTTTCTTTGTCATCGATAATAATATGTGTATTTTGTTTCTTTTCTTTTTCTTCTTCTTCTTCTTCTTCTTCTTCTTCTTCTTCTTCCATTATCTTCTTACGGCAACGTTCTGTATAAACAGTAGTACTAGCAGTATGAGGTACTGGTAACTTTTTAGAATGATACTTTGTATTACAAAATTGATTATTTAAATGATCGTAATCTTCTGCTTGATCCGCATAAAATTGATTAAAATTAACGCTTTCAGAATGTTGAAAATTTGTTTCAGAAGAATTACTGGCAACCAGATCATATTTCTCGTTATTTGAATTAAAATTTGCTAACTTCGGCATCAAAGTTTTCTCATTCTCATTGTACGTTTTTGCATGATTATATACGTGTACGTTTTTTTCAGATAATTGCTGCACTTATTTGTTACAATCTTTCACATTTTTATTAAAATGACCCCTCCTAAAAGTCATATCGTCACCTTTCTTCCTAAGCTCGGCTATCATTCTATCCTTACGTGAAATTTCAGCCTTTGCTGCTTTACGCAGAGAAGATAAGTTAACCTCTAAAGTTTCCTTAACTTTTTGGGTGTTTTTTCTAGTTGTAATTTAAGTTGGCTAACTTCTTTTATCAATTTTTCACATTTTTCAAAAATATTTTCATTATTATTAAAATCTGTTTCATCATTGTTACTAGGCAAGTCTTAAATGTCGATATCTTCGCTAATCTTTTGGTTTTTTTTCCTCCACTTGACTGACTGTTAAATTTTCATCTTTCATTAAACGGAATTGTTTGAAGCAATCGAGTCCGATGAGAAATTCATTGTCGAACTTTTCTTCGTCTACTATGTAAACCTTCATTTTTTTTCCATATTAAAAATTTTTATACTTATAGTGATGAAACCACTAGCTCTTCTTATGCCATTGATCGTTTTAATCTTGTATTTTTTGGACTCATTAGATTTTCCATTTTTGATTTTTAACAGCTTTGAACTGAATAACGAAACATTCGCACTCGAGTCATAAATTCCATTAACCTCTATTTTATTATCCAATAATACCTTTACTTTTATCAATGGCAGCAATACTAGTTTTTTAGGCTCTTTAACTTCCAGTTGTGAGCTATTAACTAATTTTATTGGATTTTTTCTTCCTCTTTATCCGTTTTTGTTCTGAACCAGCAAACGCTTTCGGGGTGGTATCTATTTTTTACCCATTAATTCGCATACTTTACAGGGATTTCCTTTTTCTACATTATTTTTGTAATTTTTAGTTTGATTTTTTTTCCCACTAAGTCTCCTTTTTCTACCAAGTATTCCAGACTTTTAATCCTGTTTAACAGATCTTTCGTTCCTTTGATTTCGTTTCGGTCGATTCTATCCGTGATGTAGTCTGGCAGACTAGTGGCGATCAATAATACCAACATTTCCGCATTCATATTTTATCTACTTCCAGAAGTATTTTTTCTTTTTTAATGCATAGTTCAGTAATGAGCCACTTATATATTTAAAATTTATAGCATATTTTGCTGTTGACCATCTCTTATCTGAGTAAGTATCAACGAAATCTTCTTTCCAATCTGCCCAACTCGAATTTATGGAGTGTTTCATTAATATTGAAGTTTACCAGTAAACTGAAGAACTTCTTAAGAACAATCTCAGAATTTCTATTTTTTCCTCATCTCGTTGCACATTCATGCGTTCGCATTCTCTTTCGAATAGATCTATCTATTAAGTAACATTGCTCTTTTTGTTGGTGAATTTTTCTAGAATGAACCTTTATGAAGATGACTTAATTGTCCTCTTTTGTTCAGTCGTTGTATGGGGACCGCTACTTGAAGTTTGTTTCAGATCTTCTTTTGATAGGCCTTTTGAATTATTAGCCTTCGGTTCTTCCCAACTTTCTTCTAATAAAATTTCCCCGAACTGGATATTACCCCCTTCATCAATGTATTCAGCCCGCAATTAAGAGTTTAATGTAATCCAAGAGTTTCTCTTCTGATTCCTTTTTACGTTTATGTTTTTAACATTCCTAAAAGTATCAGTCTTCATTAATTCCGTGTGTAAGGTCACATCCTGCAATTCTTCTGGCAGGTCTAAAGTTTCGCTGTCTGGTATTGTAATGAAAGTCACCAATAGCGCGTTCGACTTCTTTTTTATGGCTGCTTTCATGATAAATTCAAAGCGTAATTTCTCCATTTTTTTCAGTTTCTCTTTTCGAATCTTAACGGACAAAAATGTCGTTTTATAAGACTATTTATGGTGTAGGTCGAATACAGTTAAAAACAAAATTGTGTTTCTTTAACGAGAAGAAACGACATTTAGTGTTCGTTATAAACCGTATCGTCCCAACTGTTCAAGTAAACGCTCGCGACTGATTTCGCAACTATTATCTATTCCCTCTCTCTTCTACAACAGCTGCCTTGTATGTCAGTTGTATGTACCGACGATTTTGAATAACGCGGTAAATTAATTAAAGAATATTTCTTTACATATATATATATAAGAAAGAATAAAAAAAAAACTGGTTTGTGTACTTATGTACGCACATAAGAAGTTATAGTTTATTTGCGTACCAAAACGATTATCAATAATCATCAATAATCTAAAAATAACTTTAAAAAAATAAGTATAATCTTATTTTTTTATACATGAGGAAGAAAAACGGTTTAATTATAATATGAAATAATATGAGTAATAAAAAAGTTCAATAAATAATAAACCTTTACATAAATTTTCTTCGTCAAATGCAATACGTAAATATTGTTCTTTATGCAACATTAATATCTGTTGGTTCGCAGTAAGACTCCCTTCTACAGTAATGTGTTCCCTGACATCATTTTGTTCAACGTTGTCGTTAATTTGATTATCATTAAAAAATGAATCATCAATTATAATATCGTACATTATATAAATCGGAGACGGTGGTAAAATTTCTAGACAAGCTTTAATTGTACGCTTGTAAAAAATGCCATGTAAGTAACTAGATCGTTGATTTTTCTTATGTTTAATATGTACATTTATACAGTAATCGTCATCAATATTTTCTTGAAGAGATTTTACCATTGTATTAATTGAAACATGCACAGTAATTTTTTGACCATAAATGCCGTATTGACCATTCACATGTCTTAGACGTATCATCTGCATAAAAGAAATACGAAAGGAAATTAATCTTTCAGAAACTAAATTTAAAGGTCTTAAATGCTGAAGTATATCTGGATATTTAAAGCCGTTATATGACGATATTGAAGGAATATTCTTCTTGTTTAAAGCTTGTATGCATGTATTACGAAGCTTAGTATTTTTCATAGATTCATTAGGTTGAATTTCCCTATTCCATTAGATGACACTTATAAGTCCTTATGAAATCACAATCTGTTACATGAGACGCGATAAATACTTCGATTAGTACGGAAGTGTTTATATTTTGTTAATTATCTCTTATCCTACTGTCTATAAACATTCAATAGTTTGAATAAGGTCGTTAAACAGCGATTAAATTTGAAATCTTTTGACTCGGACACGTCAATGGATATAAGCCTTTCGCATATCCTTGACCAGGATATGCAAACATATAGGCAACTGCCGTGGCAAATAGCTACTGGATCCAGTCGTCCGACAACTCCTAATAGCAGGAAAAGATCAAGAGCTGAGGATGATAACATCAATAAAAATCATGAAATGGAAAGAGTTTTACTAACAGCAAATAGGTACGCAAGCCTAAGTTAGTGCACGGAAGTAGATGCACCGGCTCCAGTAAATTGACAGTCACCAAAAGCGCCCCCTACTCCTCCACCGATATATATAGTTGACGTTATTGATTTTCAATCGCTGAAGAAATGTTAAGAAGAAGTCGTGCATGAAAAAAGCTAAACTCTTAAGATTAGCAATAATCAGGTACGTGTCCTGCCGGCCCATTCGGAGTCTTATAGAAAAATTGTGAGAATTTTGAAGTCATCGAACTCTAATTTTCACACATATCAATTAAAACAGGAACCGTCGTTTCGGGTCGTCTTGCGCAACATTCATCATTCCGTTGATTTGAATGCCCTAAAGGACAAACTTTAAGAGCTTGGGCATTAAGTTGTAAACATAAACAACATAAGACGCAGGGTAGCACATAACTCGCTATCAATGTTCTATAAGGATTTGAAAAAAAATCCAAATAATAACACGATATATAACATAAACAAACTAAATAATACAATAGTCAAAATAGAACCACCCCTAAAAAGAAAGAAATAGTTCAATGCAAAAGGTGCCAAAGGTACGGTCACAATTAGAGGTATTGCAATCGCACATACAAGTGTGTCAAATGTGCAGGTCAACACGCAACGGCTGATTGCAAAAAATCAATAGATACTTTACCAACTTGTTCTCTATGTAGTGTCCTACATATTTCGAACTACAAGGGATGTCCTCGCTATCAAGAACAGCTTAAGAAAACATTTCCTAAACCAAGGCTCAGGAAAAATCATAATATTCAGACCAACCTACAAGCTGACCAGGTGGGGAAAAACCAACATTACACAAAACCAATGGTGTCTTATGCTCAGGAAACGAAGGGAAATAATCACCCGTCAAATAATCCATACCTGGAGACATCCAATAACAAAAATACAAGCAATTGTACAGAATCTTCCGAAAGTTTGAGGAAATTGGAAAAACTTATCGAAAAACAATCTAAGCAAATAAATAACATTATCATATTATTTAAAGTTATCGTAAGTAAATTGTCAAGTATCCGCAAATAATGAAGACTACGTATCGTGGTTTTGAATGCCAACGGTCTAATGCATCGAAAAGTTACGTTGGAAGCTTTCTTGAAACATCAGGACATTCAAATAATGCTGGTATCTGAGACACACTTTACTGACAAAACTTATTTTAAAATTTTTGGCATTAAGGTTTACTGCACGAATCATCCAAGTGGAAAAGCACATGGAGGTACAGCAATTATAATTAAATCTAGTCTGAAACATTACGAACTTGCACCCTTTAAACAAGACTATCTCCAGGCAACAAATGTAATGATTTACTTCTGGCATAGCCCACTAGCAATCTCGGCAATCTATTGGCTTCCGAAACACAATATCCAAGAAGCAGAATTCGATCATTTCTTGGAAAGTCTTGGCACTAAATACATGGCAGGAGGTGATTTTAATGCTAAAAATAACTATTGGGGCAGTAATATTGTAAACTTAAAGGGAGAACTCTTTTAAAAAGTATTGAAAAAATAAGGCATCGTTTATTACTTCTTAAGTACCTACGTATTAGCAAACAGATGTCAACAAAATTCAAGATTTGCTCGATTTTTCATACTTAAAATATATCTCCTAGATATATACAAGTATGCTCTGCACGTGACCTTTCTTCTGACCATTCTCCAATCATAACAACAATAAACAAAACAATTGTTTAGAATAGCCCTCCAAGCTCCATATGCAATATATTTACAATCTGGGATAATTTTCGGGAGACAATTAGTACTGCTACTACAGCCGCAACACCATTGGTAACGACCGACGATTTAGACGTTGCAATAAATTACCTAACAAATAGTATAATAAATACAGCTCGAGCTTCTACACCTAGTCCGAAAAGAAAAAATAACCACGAATACCCTGATTAAATTATAAGAAAAATCCAAGAAAAACGAAAGCTTAGAAGAATTTGGCAAAATAGCAGATTACCGGATGACGAACAGAAATTAAATAAAGCAACAAGGGGATTCTAAGCAAAAATCTCATGATCTATAAAAATGAAGGCCTACAAACCTTTCTAACAAGATTAAATCCCACAGCTAACAATAACTGTTCCCTTTAGAAAGCAACCAGGCGATTTATACGTCCAATACAAGACATTCCTCTGATTTGAAAACCAAAAAGTGGATGAGCTAGAAGACCGACAGATAAAGCAAATCTCTTTGCCTTCATCTGGATCAAGTAATCAAATGTTCCCCATCTTCTGCATCTAACGAGGAAGAAGAGATCAATAGTTATCTCTGCTCACCTTTTCCACTGTCACTACAAATCAGACCTTTTACCTTGACAGAGGTCAAAGAGGCAATCGCAGCTTACATGAATCCAAGAAAGGCACCAGGCCTTGATGTAATCAATGGGAAGATGATTAAAAATTTGCCGAAGAAAGGAATCGCATCAATAGTTTTCCTATTTAATGCTATTATACGTTTAGGATACAATCCTTCCACTTGGAAAATAGCTGTGGTAACGCTCATTCATAAACAAGGAGAAGCTACAAGTAAAGTTACGTCATACCAACCAATTAGTCTTTTATCCGATCTGTCTAAGTTATTTGAAAAAATGCTAATTATTCGCCTCCACGCTGAGCTGGACTCTAAATTACTTCCTGATCATTAGCTCGGATTTCAGATGCAACAACTGAGCAGATTCAACGCATAACTAGAAAGATATCACAAGATCTAGAGCGGAAAAAATACTGTTCAGCGGTATTCCTTGACATTAGGCAAGCGTTTGACAAAGTGTAGCACACGGGACTGCTTTACAAACTCAAAAAAATACAGTCATATCCTTTTTATCTGATTCTCAAGTCCTATCTCACAAACAAGAAATTTATAGTAAAATGACAAAACCAACTCACCACAGCCTATCCTATCTTATCCGGTGTTTCACAAGGTAGTGTACTCGGGCCTTTTCTGTACGCTATCTACACAGCAGATTTACCAACCTCTGACGAGATAACTACAGCTACATTTGCGGACGATACAGCTCTGTTAGCATCTGACAGCAATCCTCAAAATGCGACTGATACCTTACAACCTCACACACATATTCTAGAAAGATGGTTCCAAAAGTGGCACATCAATATAAACGAAAGTAAATCGGCGCATGTAACATTTACACTGCGTAAGCGCACATGTCCTCCAGTGGCCATTAATGGGGAAGAAATACCAATGAAAGATTCGACTAAATACTTGGGAATGATACTGGATAAAAGATTGACGTTGAAACAACATATCCAATCAAAAACAATCTTCTTGAAGGAAAAAGTAAGAGATATGTATTTGCTAATTGATAGACAATCTAAGTTAAGTCTCGAGAGCAAGCTTGCTATCTATAAAGTAATCCTAAAACCGGTATGGACCTATTGAATCTAACTTTGGGGTACTGCTGGTAACTCAAATATAAAAATCTTACAGAGATTTCTATAAAAAATCCTGCGTTGCATCTGCAATGCCCCTTGGTACATAAGCAATGAAAGAATCCATAAAGATATAAGAATGCCTACAGTAAAAGAAGAAATTGCAAACTTCATCGAACGCTACAACATTCGTATATCTAAACACCCGAATCCACTAGCAAATAATTTGCTTGAAATCTCGAATCTAACTCTTAGGTTGAAAAGATTTTACCCTTTGGATCTTGCAATTAGATTCTCTTAACATCTAACGACGTTAATTAGTCAAAGTTTCATATATTTACGGTCATCATTGTAATGTTTTCTATACTTACTGTTCGGCGATATTTACGTTGTTGGAATATTTTATATTGCGCGCGGAATAGGATAGGCGGCGTATGCGTTAATTTGGTTGCGAGGGCGCCCAAGGGCTGTCGAAATGCGTGAGAGCGCGCCTTACCATGCCAGAGGCATGGGAGAGCGCCTTGAGTTTTGTGGGGGGGGATAATATGCGTGGGGCCGTGTGCACGCACTTGATTCTCATTCTGGTGTTCACTCTGGTTTGAGTTAACAACAGTGTGTTTTCTCATCTTGAGCTTCTCGTTATCTTGGCCTTTGTTCTAGGCAACGTGGCTAGAGCGTCTGAGAGTGAGTGAGGAGTGTGTGGAGTTGTCTGGTGTTTTGTTCCCAACCGGCTCCCCACGTGGGCTTCTAGCCGGACAGTTGTAGCGAGTTACCTGCAACCTGTCGCCAGGCTCCCCACGTGGGCTTCTAGTCGGACGGTTGTAGCGAATTATCTGCAACCGGTCGCCAGGCTACCAACGCGGGCTTGCAGCGGACAGTTGTAGCGAATTATCTGCAACCTGTCGCCAGGCTACCAACACGGGCTTGCAGCGGACAGTTGTAGCGAATTATCTGCAACCGGTCGCTAGACTACCAACGCGGGATAAGGTTCTGGCCAGACAGGCCATCGCTAGGTGCGATAAGAAACAGCGTGCGTTCGGTTGTCGCCTGTCGTCGGAAGCGAACGGTAAGAGAGCTCTCTGGCGTGCGACCAAAAGGTACCTCGCGTCGTTTATTCTAATAATATATTTTCTTTTCAGCGTTTTGTTTGTCATTGTATGTTACACCATTTTATTGAATAAATTGTTCTCTTGCCCGGGCTTTTCTCTCAATTCCGTGAGAGTTTTTATGCCGAGGCAAGTAGCTTTGTGCCGCGTAAAAGTGTTTTGTTCATTTATCTATCCTGTCCTATCTCACTCATTTCAGCGTTAAACTGTTTAGTATAACTCATTGGGAGATATTCGACCATTTTCTGGTAACCTATATAAATGCTAGAAACACTTACAGTTCATGTCAATGTATTACGTCATCTGATATTACTCCTAATTCTCGCTGAGAATTGATTGTAAATTCATAAAATTATAATAAAAAAAAAATAAAAAAAATTGTAGTAACGTATCGGATTGTAGAAAATGTTCTTTCATTATTTATTGAAATATTTAAATCTTCAAGTAAAAAGTTTATGAGTACATCAGAGTTCTTAGAGTTGAAATTAAAATTAAAATCTGTACATAAAATTATCGGTAGCCTAACCTCGCCTTTACCTGTTTATTACGTTCCATATGCTGTGTATGGAATAGCGCCTGTTTAAAGAAATGAACAATATTTTCAGTTTTTGAAGTTATACAGTTTACAATGTAAAGATTTGTTTCAATTATTGTCTACTTCGTAGAGATCCTATGTTAATTATTATGCGAATAGAATATAATCACAATTACAAGAAATAAACAATAATAGGGGGACCGGAAAGTAATGTCGTTTTCTTACGCTAAATACAAACACATACATTTTTAACGAGTCTTTATTTTTAATCAATGATGTATTCCCCATCATTGTCAATAACCTTTTGCTATCTAGTGAGTAAATTTTCAATCCCTGATCGATAAAAATTAATTGGTTTTTCGGCAAAATATCTAGAGATGGCATTTTGGATATCATCCAAATTTGCAAATGTTTTGCCACTTAAAAAGTGTTGCAGCGCTCGGAATAAGTGGAAATCCGATGGTGCAACATCGGGCGAATATGGTGGATGAGGCAGCACCTCCCACCACAATTCATTAATTTTTCTAGAGTTCGCCTTGCGCAGTGCGGTCTTGCATTGTCATGTTGGAGAATGACGCCTTTTCGGTTGACAATCGCTGACCACTTTTCAATTAAAGATTGATTGACTCGCTGCAATTGTTCGCTGTAGAGGTCTGCAGTAACAGTTTGTCCAGGTTTCAGTAATTCAAAATGAACAATGCCGCGAATACTCCACCAAACACACAAAAGCGCTTTTTTGGGGTGTAAACCTGGCTTAGCAGTACTCCGAGGGATTTCATTTGGAGAGAGCCACTGCCTTTTGCGTTTTGGGTTATCATACAGGACCCATTTCTCATCTCCTGTGATCAAGCGATCAAAAACGCTTCTGTGTTGTGTCGTTGAAGCAATAAGTTGCATGTGATTGATCGGTTAGCCTTATTCTGTTCGGACAGATTATGCGGGACCCAAACACCTGCTCTGCTTACTTTCCCAATCTGCTTCAAATGTTCTTGGATGGTCGACCAAGGTTGGTTGAGACTGTTTGACAATTCCTCGATCGTCTGACACGGATTTGCTTCCACTTCCGCCCTTAACACGTCGTTGTCTAACGCTGATGGTCTTCCTGATCGATACGAGTCGGAAAGATCAAAATTACCCGATTTGAACTTGAAAAACCACCTTTGGCATTTACGAATGTCCAGTGCATTTGGATAAACATCGCAAATGTTTTTGGTAGCAACTGTTGCGTTATTTCCCTTGCGAAACTCAAAGAGCATGCAATGCCGGATGTGTACCTCTTCTGGTATTTGGCTGGCCATTTTACCCAAAATTACAAAAAAAATTGTAATTCAATTGTCTATAAGTAAAGAAATCACTATAACCTCGCAATGTCTTTGGTACGCCTCTGAACCAAACAATGAGCTGACAAATGAACATCAAGTATTGGCATGCGCAGAAACGACATTACTTTCCGGTCCCCCTAATACATGAATCAGTTAAAAAGTAAAAATAATAAACTTGCTTTTGTAAGAAACATATTTTATAATTGTTTAAAAAAATATTTATTTAAAGCATTCTAAAACTTATTTTCTCCGCATAGATGATCCATCATTTTAAAGGAAGAGAGAACGTATTATTTTCAACAACGATAAGAAGAAACCGATGATACTGAAATTATAATAGATTTTTAAAGACTCTGTCTCTTTTTATTAAAATTTGGAAGAAACATTATGCAATAATATTCTATCAAAAAAATTGAAAAATTATTGCTTTTTAGTTACTTATAAATTATTTTCTATAATAATTTATATTAAACTATAATCTCTTGCAGCTTTTTTCGACAAGTATCAGTATATACTTTAATTCTTTTTTTAGTTTTCGAGAATTGTAAAACTAATGCAGGGAAGTGTAATGCCTTTTACTATCATTACAAGAATGTATCTAAAAAAAACTATCTACAGCAAACAAACGCGAAACGTTTTAAAACGTATAGACTGTGAACGAAAATTTTTTGTTAAACAGAAAATGTATAACTTCTTACTTGCGTACATAAGTACAAACACACCAGTTTTTTTGAAAACAAGTTCTCTAAACGTTAGTGTATATATCCAAATCGTAAAACCCGGAGTAGTTTGATACCACTATCGTAAAATCAAAATTTTTTTCATTAGTTAACTTTTTGAAGTTTTACGTCTTTTGGCGCGTTTGGAAAAATGTGATGAGAGTAAAATTTTTACGAGCGACATGAAAAAAATCGACACAGCGAAGTATGTCGGTATTTTCGTTATGCGGCAAAGCGATTTCAAATTTACGCATGAAGTCGTCTTCTTCTTCTTCCTCTTTTTTTTTCTTTAAGCGAGTCACACATCCAAGTTCTAATCGTTCTCAGCGCTGTTTGACTTAAATAACCGAGTGAGAATTAGTGCTTTTTTTTTTTTAAACGTTTTTTTTCTTTTTTAACGCTTTTAAAGTACGGTGTACAGTATTGTTTTATTGGTTCATAATAAACGAAAGATATAGTAATAATTTGTTGTTGTTGAGAAATAAAGGCCGGTTATGAGGCTCGCAAAGTCATGAACAGTCATAGTGCACCTAGAGCTGTACGGCTATCCCTGATCCTTATTTATATATTTTTGGCATCCACAAGGTCTTCGTTCACGCTTTTGGTCCGTTTCTTTCATTCATAGAACAGAAAGGCTAAAAACTGTTCGATTGTTCTATTTAATTACATTTATCCTAATTTACTTATTTTTATAATTATAAACTGTTTACAATTTGTATTATCGAGCTTTGGACTAGGCTAGCCGAGACTTCTTATAGCACTTTTGTACCTGCTGTGTATCGGAATTATTCTATTGCGATATTTCCCTTCAATCGCTTAACCATCAGTACTTCTTACATTCCGCCAATGCTGGTCCTTACAAACTTTCTTAGATAGCGTCATTATGTATATCCAGCAGTTGGATTGATTCTTGCTGTCCATTAATTGGTCATATTCAATTGTCTTTTTCTCGCTCTTTTACCTAGTTTGTATATTATGGGAACGTTTTTATTGTCCTGGATGTATCCCATTTTATCCAGGTAGATGAATGCTTCGGGTGTTATATACCCTATCATTAGCGTTTTCTTAAAGTAAGAGTCGTTTGGGTATGTTATTCCTCAGATAAGTCTATTGCCAGCTATCTTCCTCGTGTTGGCAAATGATCTCTATTCAGTCTTAGAATATGTGTATCTATTCTGCTCGTATTTGTTAGATCGTATAATTTTGCGTTGCTTATGTATCTTCGGTAGTTCGAATCAGCTGTTGTATATTTTCTCAGGCAAGCACGTAGACATTTTCTTTCGAATGACCTGATTTTTTCCATCGTTGCTGCATTTTGGTTGACCAAAGTCGACCTTCCATATTTCAATATGGGGCGGATTATCGTCAGGTAGCAGTTAACTTTAATTTTTGGGTCTAAGTGTGCATTATGCATTAGTCTCCCTAATTTCTGGAATCCTTTCTTAGCTTTTTCAAGTATCTCTTACATATGATATCTACAGGTTTGATGTGTATCTATGTATACTCCTAGGTATTTTACCGTGGTTTTGTGTGGTTTTATCATCAGTCTTTCGCTTTTTTGATACCAAAGCTCTTCCAATTTTTCTTCACATCTGTTCGCTTTGTCGAGTCGTGGTCTAAATAGTATCGTTTCGCATTTACTTGTGTTTATTTCAGCTTCCTGGAATCGCAGTAGAATAATACTTCGTGAAAGGCTTTCTCTAATTGCTCTGGAAATGACTTTTTTTTCCTTTGTTATAGATAATCAAATCGTCGGCGAATGCTATTGCAGATTTATTATTGTTCGAGTTAAATCGAAAAGTTCAGTATGTCGCTGTTGTAGATGTTGAAGAGTATTGGTGAGTTACTGTTCTTGTTGAAGACAATTTTCACTTCGAATTCAGTATTTGTTATCTCGTTACCGTCGGTCGTCACGAAACTTTTTTGTACCATGTTGTACGTTAATTTGATCAAATGGTCTGGAAATTTTTTTTTATAATTTTGTATAGAAGTCCGTCTGTCCATACTGTATCGAAGGCTTTCTTAAGATCTATTAAGCAGGCTCCAACGCATTCGATATTATTAAATGCCCAGCAGATTTCTGAGTTTATTGACTTTGTGTAGATTAGATTGTCTGTGTTTGAAACAAAATTGTCTTTTCGGTATGATATTGATCTTGTTACAGAAGTAAGCTAGTGCTATATTAACGAGGATTTGGAAGACTTTTCCTATGTTCGGTAGTCTGCTGATAGGCCTGTAGCTCGATGGTTTCATAGCGTCTTTTCCAGGTTCTGTTATTGATGCTACCTTTGCTTTTTTCCTGCTGTTCGAGAAATATTTGTTGTTCAGGGCTTTATTAAAGACACTCCGTATAGGTCAATCATATTCACGGTAGTTTTTTCAGAGCGATGTTAGTATGTTGTCTGTTCCTTCTGATTTTTTGTATTTAGTTTTCTGAATATTTTTGTTAGTTCTCTCTTGTTGATGAAGTAATTACAAGGTTCGTTCGAGGGTTAATCAGAATAGTTGTTCACTCGGTCACTGTAGTCTTTTTGCGCTCTTCTTCAACAATTTCTTTTATGAGATTATTTACCGTTCTCTCTATCAGTCTAGTTAGACTTTCTTTACCGATCCCTTTATTCTGGGTATGAATATTTCGTAATGTGCCCCTATAACATTGAGCTTATCTTTCGGTTCAGCTATGACTTAGTTGTTCGATTGGTTCTTGCTTAAGGTTTCTATTACGTTGCCCGCTTTCTCCAGCAAGTCTGTATTATTTTCTGGTATCTGTAAACTCGCAATCGCTTCTTTCCCACTTTGTCTAAATATCCGGTATATTATTGGGAACATATTTTCTGGATCGTACTTTGAAATATCACGGATTTACTTTCGCCAAAATTTATTTATAGATATTAAGTATTCTGCTAGAGTTGCTGTTTAACCCCGATATAGTGTATGCTTAAGCATCGTAAGTTCTGGATTATCATGATATTCGACCCTACTGTACGCCCGATTTGTTCTCGTTAAGAGATAGCTTTTTGTCTTCTGTATTTCTCTGATGCGTTCATTCGAGTATGCTTCCATTGAGTCTCGGTGTTTTATTTTAGGTACCGTTGAGTGTATTGCTTTTTTTATGGACTCGTTCATCACTGTCAGATAGCTGTTTATTTCGTGGTTCGTTAGGTTCCTATTTCTGGGTATCTCTATTTTGCAGTAGTTATTTAGAAATCTCCGAAATATTTCCCAGTCAGTTCGTCTGTAGTTTAAAGATTGTGAAATGTCCTGCTGTTTTAGAGTAAAGAGAGCATCTTTTTCTTTAGAGATAGTCATCCATATCGCGTGTGTGGCTATCGTACGGTAGGCATCTCAAGTTTTCGTCTTTGTCGGTGTTTTAGAATTCTAATCTACATTCCGCTATACAGATATCTATGTATGAGTTTCCTCTGGGAAATGAAGAGATATCCGTGCTCCTTAGACAAGCTTTATACTCTATGTCGTTCTCTTGCAGCTAATTGAAGAGAAAGGTACCTCTTGGGTTGCATGTGCTTATTTTCTAATGTTGGTGTTTCGCGTTCAAGTCGCCTGCTTTTACGTAGTAGTTATTCGATGCTTCCAGTTTCAGGTATCGATACATTTTCGCGAATTCGAGATGGAATTCCTTTTTGTGGTTACCTGCAGCGTAAGCAACAATTATGTATATCTAAGCGCCATCGGTAGGGTTGAGTTTTATTACAGTTGTTTCTATTATTAAACTATAATCTCTTGCAGCATTCTTATTGACCAGGATCAGTATACATTTAAATTTCTGTTTAAGTTTTCAAGATGCTTAAAACTAATGCAGAGAAATGTAAAGATTTTTGTTTTCGTAGGAAAAGGAATAAGGAAAATAAGGAAAATAATGAGAAAAATGAGGAAAACATAATGCACGCTAATGCAAAACGTTTTAGGGTTGATTGACTGCGAAGAAAAATGACTCAAAAAGGATATAAATAGCCTAAGAAGGAAATTTTATGTCCTCCGTCAACTTTTAATTTAATTTGCGAACTATGTGCTAAGCCTGTGATTACCGGTAAGAATTAAATAATTTAAATGTCACAACAATAGCTATATTTTTTCTATTTATTTATTTTTTTGTTCTTTTTTTTAGAAGTTATTTGAAGTTATTTACATTTATTTTACTCGACATTTATTTTACATTTATTTCTTCATGAAGACAATTATCTGCAAATGAAACTTTATGTACCCTATAGACTTCGAATTTACTAGTGACTTCTGAACATCGCTTCTGCCTATGATTACCGGTACAAATTTATACAATTTTAAATTCACAGCAATAACTCTAGTATGCTAATATTATTTTTTAACTTATACGTTTTGACGTTTGGAATTTGGTCTTTATTTTGTACATTTACTTTTTCAAGATTAATCGTTGTCTATTGCAAAAGATAACAATCAAACTAAATTACTTTGCAAGCTGATGTGCTATGGAAAATTCTTCTATGCCGTGTCATCAACGTATAACATAAAACAAAAAATCAACAAACATGGAGCAAAGTTAACGATCTCGAGCACGAAATAATCATATTTAGCTGATGCTACGATTATACATGTATTGACTAATCAAGACATTGTACCGGATGAAGAACGCAATTCGTTAAACCAAGACACAATCATGGATCAGGAATTACCTAATCAGATGTACCCTCTATTTTTATTCTACTCTTTAGACCAGTTAGTAATTAATCATTCCACTGGCGAGCAGATTGATATGGATTTACCATATAGCAATTATCATCAATTTAAACGAGCTCATAAGGAATTTAAAATAAAATTCTTGGACAATTCATTTGGACATCCATGCGCTGTATGTGACAGATTGTGGTTTGAAAATGACTTAAAAGAGCCATCTATTGAACATAAGGATATTCTAAAACAAATTATACCTAATGTACCTATGGAAAATACTAAGTTTTGTCATACATGCATACAAGCTTTAAACAAGAAGAATATTCCAGTACTGTCAACATATAACGGCTTCAAATATCCATATGTACCTCAGCATCTACCACCTTTAGATTTAGTTTCTGTAAGATTAATTTCGCCTCGTATTCCTTTTATGCAGATCAGACGTCTGAGACATGGGAATGGTCAATACGGCATTTATGGTCAAGTAATTAACGTGCCTGTTTCAGTTAATACAATGGTCAAATCTCTTCTAAGAAATATTGATGACGATTATTGTGTAAATGTACATATTAAACGTAAGAAAATTCACCGATCTAGTTACTTACATGGCTGTTAACAATCGCACAATTAAAGCTTGGTTACAATTTTTAATACCGTCTCCGTTGTATAGAATGTACGACATTAAAATTGATGATTCATTTTCTAGTGATAATCAAATTCACGACAAAGTTGATTTAAATGATGTCTGCGAACACATTCCTGTAGAAGAGAGTCTTGCGGCGCGCAAACAGACATTAATGTGGGATGAAGAATAATATTTTTGTATTGCACCTGGAGCAGAAAATTTACCTTAAAGTTTATTATTTGATGAATTCTTTTATTTCTTATTTTATTTTATATTTTAATTACATCCTTCTTCTTCCTCATCTATAAATAAATAAGATTATATTTATTTTTTTAAAGTTATTTTTGAGTTTATTGATGCTATATTCGTTTGGTACGCCAAAGAAGTATATTTTTTTACGTGCGTACATAAGTGAACCCACTTTTTTTTGAGTAATTATACTTCTTTTTGCGCTTTTGGGAAAAAATTATGAGTAAGAATTTTTACGATGTGCACCCCGACCAAATCGAACTTCATTTTGACAACAAACATTTACGAAGCGCGGATAAAGCAATTTTAAATTTCAAAAAGAAGACTTAATAGAATACAAACTACAATCAACAGCGATTATTTATTAAATATAATAATATTAGGACATTACTAGGAGGCAATAGATTATAGAAACTTAAAAATTATTGCAGATAATTTTGAAAAATATTTTTTCAGAAATAGCTTTTAATGAGGCTCAGAAATACTATTTTATACTTTGAAAATATTTTTTAATTTTGACGATGCTTGGATTTATAAACAACCACTGCTAAAAAGCGTGTTTTAAAAATTGATTGATGTATAAGATTGTTTTGTATGTATAAAAAATATGAACTAAGTACATGTAATTACGAGGACAACGACAATTTCGTTTCATTTTTGTGCATTCCGAAAATTGTCTCGCATATTGCAAAAAGTGAAAATTTCATAATTTCTATCACTCTTCGCACATTACTATTATGTAATATAATAAAATTACACGAATATTGGTTGAATTCATATCTTTACAAAATTTTAAAAAA
The DNA here is from genome assembly GCF_010416935.1 of Polistes fuscatus. Taxonomy (NCBI): domain Eukaryota; kingdom Metazoa; phylum Arthropoda; class Insecta; order Hymenoptera; family Vespidae; genus Polistes; species Polistes fuscatus. The sequence continues at coordinate 187,400 of NW_025113136.1, forward strand.
TAAATAACAAAATTGAACACTTTCAGAAAATCTGCACTGTTAAAATTGTACATTGACAATGGAAAGTACGACTATAAGCAAAGTTATGCCAAAAGCAAAAGAATAATGAAAACATATAAACAAACATTTTCATGTAAAGATAACTCGACATTTTATATGCATCAACCTAATTTAAACATTAGGGAGCGATAGCTCCGTATTTCGTTTATTGCAAAGAGTTGTTGAATAGTATGCGTCAATGATTTTTATTTTTGTGTGTGTATATGTTCATTCGCGATAAGAAGATAAAAACGGATTAGCTGTAGGACGACAATGCCAAATTTCGGTCTAATCAGATCAAAGAAAAAAAATGATACAGAATACTTTCCTCTTATTCCAGCGGGATGTTTCTAATTTTAGATGCAAATAAAAGACTCGCAAATTATGAATTCTTAGAAAATTTTGACAACGTTAAGAAACAAAGGACACGCACACACACACACACACACACACACACACGCCTGAGGGAATAAAGAACAGGAAGTTAACTATAAGATACATAAATTGAATCGTTTATTATATAATAATTTTTGTTACGTCTTGAATACATCTACTTTTTCTTTTCTGCAACGCTTTTGATATCTCTTTTATGGATAGCATACATAAATTTTCGGATTTTTCGGAGACCATTCCTGTTTTGAACATTCCTAAAATCATAAGTTCTCTTAAAGGCTTTATTTACTTCTTTTCTAAATAAAAGTATTTAGTTGAAATTCATAGAGTCATATTTTATTTGGACCGAGTTCCATAAATTAGAATTTACTTTATGTAAGAATCTTTTTCCAATCAGCTGACATTGATATTGCTATTCAATGGATATCATGTCCTCTGTAATTTGAAGAGAGACTGGCTATGAGAACGAGTAGATTAATAAAAAAGTACGGGAAAATAGCTAATAGGAAGGGATCACGATTTTACATGTGACAATAATAATTTCTCAATAAACTCTTGTTCGTAGTCTTTACGTTATAGGGTTACTATTTAGTATATTGTAGTAGAATTTGTTAACAAGGAACCTGTAAAGTTATATAAAATTGTATATTCTGAAAAATCTGGTACATTATTTTACATACACCATTACATACCATACACCCTTATTTATTTGAACTGTTTTAGAGAATATTACATTCAATCAGTAAAAGAAACAAGTTTTTTATTACTTTCTTTAGTACGCATATTGTCTTTCGTATATAAGAAAAGTGACCTATTTCGTACTAAAATTACCTTCATTTGAATAAGTACGAATATTATTTTTCCTTTTAAAACTCCTATTTGTGCTAACATTTCTCAATGAAATTCTTTTTAGGAGATCTTAATGCGTCACTAAAAACAGACAAACGTACATTTGTAGTACATCGTAGATCGTAGAAATATATTTTGTCTTATATACTTCGTTTCGTATAATCCAAAATTTTATCCAAAAAGTACGTTGCAAGTAGTTTATATAATTTCCTTAGCATAAAGATAGCTTTATTTAAAAATAGCTCTATTGTCGGTATTATAACGTTTATTTAAATTAATGACAAGTCCCGAGTATTAGAAAATTACTTTTATTTATCGCTTATACTCCTAGATGTAAATTAGTAGTTATCAGAAATGGATTACAGATGACGTAAATGAATGAGAAAAACCACTTATCTATTAGCATAAGAAAATTCGTTTACCGTTCTTATTTTATACCTTTATTGTAATTAAATTTTTTTTCTTATTGCTGATAAAGAGCTGCCTAGGACCTTCACACGATTTACTTTATTTACGTTCTTCTAGCAAGGTAACTATCCTAGAAGGACACGATGAAATCAATTTTAAATCAGTAAACACAGATATTTTTCAAATATGATCAATTTCTCAATCGTTAAACTAAAGCATATTATTACTGAAAGTAACAAAAACTATACTAATTTATCCGTTAAGTGAGGTTAACAAGTATTTTTGATATTACGGCTATATATTAGAAGCATTTATGATTGTCTTATTTTAAAATTAGTTTATTCTTTAAGAAATTTTTTAAACATATCGGAGAATAAGAAAAATTGACTTATCTATTACTATAGAAATCAAGTTACAAATGATTTATTACAATTATATTCGTTTATATTAAACACTAATAGTATGTAGTCTTTACACAATGGTGCTTGTAGCAAGACGCATAACTATATTTTTCTAAACAACCGTAAAAAATGTAAACCCTTCTAGATATAGTTTTCGTAACTATTACGTACTATAAATACTGTATTCTTCGTACTAGTTACGTCTAGAAAAACAGTTCTTTTTCTAAAATAAATTTCACATTTGGGAATTTTTATAATTGGTTGGATGATAGTGTCTATCTATTTTTGAGAAGCCGTTAATATTAACACTTAATAGGTTTTCAGTTTGATCTCAGATTTGTTTTACAATAAATTTTGTAGTTATAAAGAGAATGAAAAAAACGGTATTAATACAATAGTGAAAAAAAGAAAATCGATGAACATAATAATAAAAATAAAGAGGGTAATGATAATTCATAATAAAACTTTAACTAAAATTGTATTCTTTTATTTCGTTACTATATATCTACTGAGATATCTGCTAGCAGTTTCCTCTTTATTTTTTTCTTCTTGTTTTTTTTGAATATCGCATACTTTTCGGGCCAAAGTAATCTATGTTACTAACAGTAAGCGATAGTTACTTTTCGAAACATAATAAAAGTAGCTGCCGGACTTTCTGAACAAAAGTAAATACACCATATATAGAATAATATTTCTATTACGTAAGAACTTTTCTACTTCCTTATTCATAAGACATTATCTTTACGAATATTACTGAAAATTCTATCAATCTAAATTTGATGATATTTAGATAAACGTAAAGATTTCACAGTATATTATTTAAAAACTTGTTGGGTTTTACTGACAAAGAAGCTAATTTCGAATTACAATAAATTTATATTTTAAATCTGTCATTAAATTTGTGATGTTTGTTTCTTATCTCTTTAAATTTGTAGTCATTCTAATTTGATTAGAGGTGCCTCGAAAATCTAATCAATTAAATTATTTATCACCGCTTGATACGTTTAGTTCCCCCATGATTAAAGGCAGAGTACTATGGATCACTAGTCATTATTATGTTTTAAGGAACGACAGCCGACACACATTCGACTAAAATAATTTTTTTTCTTAACTAACATAAAACAATAGGAAAAAAGATTTTAAACTAAAATGCATTATCTTTGATAATTTGTTACAATATTCAACGGAATCAATGTAATTGTCTGTTTTCCGAAATAAGCAGAATTCGATATCTTCTTACTTCGTCAATTTCACTATCATGTTATCATACGACTATCTTCATTTTCGAATATAATTCTAATTATTACCGTATTCGGTTTGCAGCAAATTTATAGCAATGTCTAATTAAACTTTGTTATCTTTAAGTGTAAAACTTAATTCTAATTTAACTTTAGTTTTCAGAAGCGTTTCCCGCCATGGCGCGTTAAAATAAGTTATCTTCGATAAAAATTTTAACTCTTTTTGCTTTGCTACTCAAATCTCAAGAAATATTTCGTTTCGGTAAAAGTATAATCAAATAGTGTCCTATCTCGTTACAATGAAAACATCTCACCAGCAAACCTTTTTGCTGTTTCATCTTTTCAAACAGGTTTTTCTTCTGTCCTACATCCTTCTATCGATCACAGAATTTAAAATTGGCATCATGTATCTAATGTTTACGTCTCAAACGAATATAAGTAAAGAGAAATATTCTCTTTAAACTTGACGCGCTAAGTATGATCCGCGCGTCTCTAGGACGGTAAATAGGACAAAGGAAGGATTCAACGTATTCAGTTTATAAAAGTTCGTTACACAGAGAAACATTAGTGATTGTTATTAGTCATACGGGTAACCTCCAAATAGAGTTGTGAAAGAGAGGCGAATAACTAACTTCAATTGTCGTTTCTCTATTTTATAGGTAGTATAGGTATAGTTTTTAAGGATTGTAAACAGTAATGTTAATTAAAATATAAACTCTTATTTTACAGAGAAACCGTTTGAGTGATTTTCCTAAGAGAAACAAAAGAAACCTAACGTTATATAATTTAGAATTATATATATATAACATTTTGTGTTTGAGCTGTAAGAGGATTCCAAAACTAGCTAAAAGACGATAATACTCATCGTCGCTATGTACGTCTCTATCTTTAAAACAGCTTTATTTTCAAATTTTATATTTTAGTATTACAATTTTTCACTATGAAGATAAGTAAAATTATATTGAATATTTTCTATTTAAAGATTATATATATCTGTTGATTCAGAAAAAGAAACTTGTTTAAATAACTAGTTAAAATTTTAAAAGGAAAAATACATAGGTACTGGAAAGCTAGATCTGTTGTTTATCGAGAAAAATAAAATCCTCACCTATGATAGGAATTAGTAATGTTTCAATAAGAATATAATAAACGTTTATTTCATTTCTAATTTATTGAATAAATATGGATTTTCTATCTCATTATAATTGTTTAAATTACTTATAGTAATGCTTTTTCGAGCGATAGCATTATTATTTGTAATATATTTAACTTAATACATTAATTTCATATTTATAATTTTCATTTATTAAATGAATAATAAGTAAAGAAATAAATACTTCTTAAATTAATTTATACAGTAATACGTTGGAACATGTGTTAAGCGCGACTGATCGCAAAGGAGTCTATAATGAAACTGATCGAATCCGATATGAAGATGTAGTAAGAGCAATATATCTATTGGGAAGCAAAATGGAATTTCCTCCTAAGAAGTGTGTTTCGAAAAAAAAAAAAATTTCCTATTTGCTGTAAACGTGTTTTTTTCTTTTTTAGAAATGTTTTGTCTTTAAATCAAAAAACCATAAAATGATGAATGGAAAAGGAAAGAATTTTCTGGACTTTCAGAAACAGTTCTCAGATTATAGCATGCATGACGAGTTCTGAAATATTCTCGAATTATTGTAAAGTTATGACTGTTTTCTATAGAAAAATACTTCTTTCTCTGGATTGTATAGAACACGCATATGAAGATTATTCATATTTTTGGAATTTTTTGTTTTGAGCTTTTGACTTTCATTAGCTTTTTTTTTCGTTCGAGTCTCTGCAACGATTAGCTGTACTCTGTAAATTGAAAAGGACTACACAGTTAGTTCTGTCACTCCTTTATTTCATTAAAAGTAAAACAATTCCATAGTATGCAATCATCAATCTCCTTAAAGACCTGTACATTCTGATATACAAAAATCTGCATTTGAGTAGTAGAAAGCTGACGAAAGACGAAATAATAAACTTTTTTTTTATAATTATATGAATTTAAAATCAATGCTCAGCGAAATTATGAGTAATATAAGATGACGTGAAACATTGACATGAATTTTAAATATAGAAAACATTACAATGATGAGCGTAAATATATGTAGCTATTACCAATTAACATCGAAAATGTTAACAGAATCTTATTGCAAGATCCGCATAGTAGAATCTTTTCTATCTACGAGTTAGACTCGTGATTTTCAGCTAATTATTTGCCAGCGGATTCAGGTGTTTAGATAAACGAATGATGTATCGTTCGATGAAATTCGCATTTCTTTTTATCGTGGCCTTTCCTCGACTTTCTGAAACTTTCATTGCTTTGTACCGAGGGCATTGCAAATGCAACATAGGG
>NW_025113137.1:0-29691 GCF_010416935.1 Polistes fuscatus
TATTACAGAAGAATGGAAGGAATGAGAGGCCACTTGGAGAGAGGAAGAGGTAAGCAATCATCGTAATGAGAATGCGTGGAGCATAGGAGAAAGGATATTTAAAAAAAGCTACAGAAGAAGAAAGAAATTGTTTACAGCGTTCGTGGAGATTGTAGCATTATTTGGAGCAGAATATGGGGATGGGAGGAAGATAGAGGCTGGAAAGTGTACAAAGAAGATATGAAGGACCTTAGGGTTAGATCGTAATACGCCAAATTATAGTGGAGGAAGAATGTAAATATGAAAAAATGCGAATTAAAGCATTAAGAAGCGTTAATATTCGAAGAGATTAAGGGATTCGGATATAAAATTAATGAAGGACATGTATAAGAGCAAACGGGATCGAGTAGAAACGAGAGAACATTGGGAAGAGTCAAAGATGAGGGTCGGAATAATAAGAGAGCGGAATAAAGGAATCAAGATATATGAGAGGTATGGAGTTCAAAGAGGAGGTAAGAGAAAATATATATTGAACTTAGAAAGGAAATTCAAGGCAGGAGAGAAGGATAAGATAGTAATTCAAGGTATAATGTGATATACAAGTATATAAGAGTAGAGGAAAAACAGAATATTTGAAAAGGCTATGTCAATGAGGGATAGGAAAATAATAGCAAGATTCAGATGCGGGAATGAATGCAAAAGCAGAGAGTTTTGGAAAGAGGAGAAAGAGAAGAGGTGTAGATTGTGCAATAAAGGAGCGGAAGATTACATGCACATACTGGGAACATGTGAAGTAACGAGGAGGTGAGCTTGGAATAGAGGAGATTCTAAGTCAGGATGCGAAGGAGGCAGAAATATTAAAACAAGTGATAGGAAAGAGAAGGGAAGCGGAGAGGGTTTGAGAGAAAAGTGTTAAGATAATTTTTGTTTGTTTTTATATTAAGTTAGTTTTTAAGTTGTTAGTCGTAAGTTGTTATGTTGGTAATATAGTGTATCTAGGAAGTTATAGGTAATATGTTCATGGTTTAATGGCAAACGTATTTAAGAGATTGTAGAAGGGAGATTGTAAGGGTAGTCCTCAAAACCCGAAAGGGGCGGAGTAAGAAATAAATAAAATACTGAGGAGAGGAAAAGAATAGAATTCATTAACTAACGCAGAACTGGAAATGCATTGAAAGAGAAAGCAAAAAACTAATTTTGACACCATTGATAAAAATAAAGGTATTGCTAAACGATTCTCTTGAAGTAAATTGTATTTATGATTCGGGTTCGAATATATCTTTAATAAATTCCAATTTAATCAACGTTAATAAAAGGAAAATAAGCAATTCTGGAAAGATAAATCTAAAAACAATCAATGGTGTCAGTAAAACAGATGGTTTGATAGCTATAAAAATAAAGATTTTTGAAATAGCGAAAAAAATAACATTATTGTTATAGATAGTGAATATTTTAACTATGATATTCTGATTGGATTAGACTGCATCAAAGAGTTCAATTTATGTCAAAATGAAAATTTGAAAATAACGCAGAAGAATATTCAAAATAGAGTTGATAAAAATTTACTAAAAATTGAAGATAAACCCATGATTTTTAATATAATTTTCCATCCATACCCCACGTAATTGATTTTTCAACTGAGGAAACAACATTATAAATTGGAATCTCTTCGTTAACAGGCAAATATTTGTCTTTTCTGTTAGAGAGATTAATAATCTGTGGTATGTACCTGCAATAAAAGTTCTTTCTTATTCACACTAATTATTATTTTAAAAGTTAAACTAAAAGCAAATTTTAGAGATTTTTCAGAAAAAGAAAAAACTTACTGTTTTTGTGCAACGTCCCATGTAGCAGCAATAATGTTGTTGACAACATAGTCGACAGGAATTATGTCGCCAATAAAGTTTTCATTACAATATAGCGTGTGTAAAACACTAGTCGCACTTTCTACAGCATACATGTATTCCATACAGATTGTTTATCAAACCGGCGATTTGTTCTTTTCCGTTGCGACAACAATGGATGGCCGAACGATGCAAGCAGGAATTCCATTAGATACTGCCGTACGGTGTCTTCACAGATTGCCTTCGAATATGCATATGCGTTGGGACTATTACCAAGTAGCCTATGAAATAACGAATTTGCTAATCGACTTAGCTCTAAAAAAAGAAATAGTATTCTCGTTTTATTACTTTTGTGTTATTAAATCTAATTGATCTTCTTTCAGAATCTCTGTCAATTTAGTTATGTCTTCTGTCTTTATAGGTGGCTTATAGAATTTTTCTTCAATTTTACTATATACGCAGTAGGAATATGCTGTTGATACATAAACAAAGGCCTGAAGAAAAAATTTATTACAAATAAGAACAGTTTATTTTTTATATAAATCCAATGTTTAAATAATTAATCAGGAAAACAGTACCCTCAAGCTTGCAATCTCCTGTGCGAGCAAGAGGAGATCTCTTGTTCCTCTAATATTCGTATTAACTATTACACGAATATTATCCATAAACGCACGGATGCTGCACTGTGGAAAATTAAATCGGTATCTTTAATGCATGCGCGGTATTTCTCTGACAATTCCAAATTCAATTGACTCGTTTCTCCTTTAATCAGAATAATTTTTTTTTCGACATTTTTTTGTGTTTTCTTCAATCTATCAAAAATCTGAAAATTTTAATATACCTGGGAACCCATTGGTGATATTTTTTATTGACATAATAATTAGTACAAATTACGTAACTTTACTTACATCGTCATTAAAATACTCTTTAAATCGAGTCTGCGGATACTGCAGTTTTTTTGCTCTTATCAGCAAGTAAATTGTTGTTATTTCTGGACAACATCTACCAATAGCATTTCATTTATAGAAACAATTTTTCGTAGAAAATATATTATTATTAATATAAAATATCAATATATAAGTTTACATATAGAAGGAAAGAGAGAAAAAGAGCAAAGAGAGAAAAGAAAGAATAATTATCGTGAAACAAAACTAAATGAGTAAAAAAATTCAAAAGGACCTATTAATCGTACGAATAAGTAAGCTTCAGAGGATGAAGATTATTTTCAAAAACGTATAAATATAAAAGATATGCGTATCTTGTGTCATCTAAAGTTCGATTTTGGATTTTTTTTAAATAGTTGCAACTCTTAAATTATTATAGAAAAAATTTTGGACTGAACAGGAAGCAGTGTTTGCTGTCTCATGTTAGTGTATATATGAATACAGAAGAAATAAAGATTTAGATAATACAGAACATTTACTATAGAAAATGCACATATAGATATTTCTACAATAGCAAACTAAGTATGAGTGCATCAGAGTGTGTTTGTATATGTGCGTGCGTGCTCATGGGTACGTGACTAAAGACAGAGCTTCTATAGTTTTAATTTTTATCAGAGATGGCGTGATTTGGAATAAAAAAGAGAAGAAAAGTTAAGGAGAAAGAAACCAAAAATAAATGATTTTAAGCGTTTGACGATAGACGATAAAGGGAAATTACGTATATATATATATACATATACGTGTCTAACGAAAACAAAAGAGGATGATTATTGTTTGAGAGATTAGGAAGTGACTGCTATTGATGATCTTCTGTTAAGAAGTACGAAAAATACATACAAATAGTTTTTGTTATGAAAAATTAGGATATTTATATATATTTTAATATAACTACTATACACACTACTTAAAACAAATATTTAAACCATACATTTTAAATCAAACCTTACATTTTACTTTAAATCTTGCCTTATACTTTATAAATCTTGCTTTTTTCTTAAAACCTTGTTTACTATCTGTTCCTTTGTTGTTTATATATATATAGATTATCCCCTCTATCAGCCTTTTGTTCTTTCCTCGGTTTCGGTTCCCTCCAATATTCGAGGGGATTCGGTACGACTACAAATCAGGTGATAATTTCAATCGCCGCTATTTTACAACATAGCACACTCTTACCAAACAAAGGAGTTATATTTAGTTTCTACTTTCTCTTTTTTATACATATTATAATAAAATAAATTAACCAATCTCAACAGTTTTAGTAAATAAGTACTACAGATAAAATAGTATAAGTAGCGATGATATTTATCGGTGACTCAGTAGACTATTAGACAAGGATTGCTAACCTATATCTCGCACGTCTATCATTAATCCACAAAGATCTCTGAATTGAATTATGCATTGATTTTAATATTCTTTAATTTCAGAATAAAGAATAAGATTTTCTCCATAGCTCCGCACTTAGTTAATTACCCACGAATATAACGCGGCAAGCAATAATAAGCCAAATTTGTCCCACGCATCCGAAAAAGTTCGCCATCCCTTCTATAGGCATTTAGATTTCTATTACATTTTACTTGGAGAAATTATATCTTTAAATAAATATGTATAGTTATTCTATTTTTTCCTTTTCTCTTTTTTGAAATTTTTAAGAAAAGCTTTTTATATTAAAATAATAATAATAAATAATTAAAAAAAATCCTTATACAATAATATTAGCTAAAAATCTGTAAAAATTTGTAGGGATAGCTACTATTATAAAGATAGAGCCTACAAAATTTCTAATTTTTTTAACAATTACTTCAAAAATAAATAAGCATTATTTACGAAAACTCTATGCTATTTAGATAACAAGCTTACATTGCTGCGCGGAAAAATGTTAAAATAAAGTTATAGATTTTAAACTCAAGGAATATCCTATTTATTCAAATCAAACAATAAAAACCTCCTGGAACATAAACATTCAAAAATATTTAAAATATAGACAACTGTATTTTGAGCAGTATCAAAATTTATTTTTTTATTTATGATGAAAATCTTATAAGGAATGTATAAGTTAAATTGAGAGCGTAGACATATATGAAACATTTTTACCTTAAAAGTTTTTCCATTATAATTCTTCCTAAAAATCCTAAACCTCCTGTGTGGAGAACTTTTTTTCCAGAATTAAATGTAGCAATTTCACCTCATTGATTATAAAAAATCAGCTCTTCTTCCATAGAAAACAGTTCTTCTTGATACGTTCAGCCGCTTAATGAAACCATTTTTAGGATTCTATTATAATATTATAAAAAAAATATTACATACAAAAAACGTAAGAAATTTAAATGAATATTAATAAGTATGCTTTGCGAATTTTAAAGATAAATAATAATGTAACACAGTAATATTAGTTTAGGATAGGATATAGGATAATCTAATCTTAGTTTGTTTTACGATAGAATAGAGAATTTACGGCACTATAGAATCTGAAAGATAAGGTCCTCTTAAGAAAATATATAATATTTATTTCTAATAAAATAACCTCTGGTGGTCTAGACTGGGAGATTCCGAGAACGTTTGTACGCACCCCCACTCTAAGGTGTTACGTAGATTTGGAAGAAAGACGGTTGATGACCAATAATGTGTCGGAAAAGGGACTAGGATCGCCTTGCGTCCCCTTTTCCTCTCCGACGGCGGTAGGACCGATGCATAAGAAAAGAATGGAGTTAATCTTATGATTGCACTGCGGTAAGTCTTATGATTGCGCCTTGAAAAGTCTTATAATTGAGTCTTAGAAAGTCTTATGGTATTATGCCGAGGTATTAAGTGGTCGTATTATGTGAAAGTGTTATGTGGCCTTATTGAGTTTTATGTCTTATGTCTTACGGTTTTTACGTCATATGTTTTCTTATGTTATTCTTATGTAATTACAAAGATCTACGTTTAAGTGATTTTATATACGATTAAATATATGTGTATTCCAAACTTTTAATCCTGACATACTATTATTTAAATAATAACGCCCTATAACTCTTGCATCAGGACACAGGAACGGTCGTTACACTATGAAAGAAAAGTTAAGGAATGAAGTTAGAGAATTTCTTTTCTTTTTCCAAGTTGACCAAAACCTGTAAAAAAATACATTCGTATCATAATTGTCAATAAATCGAACTTATTATTTCATAAACTTTATACATATTTAATTACTTTTCCGTAACATTCACAAGCCTCAAATTTTCTTTCATCTGTTGCTCCCTGAATCATAATTCTTCGTGATATAATTTGTTTTATTATACCCGCCTGTAGAGCTTTTCTCATCAATTCCGCTGATTTTCTCTTTTTTTTTTTGGTAATTTTATAAGGTCTTGTAAAAAGTAGCTATATACATTTATGAACCGTATAAAATTAGATAGTGGTAATGGATTGTAATTAGGCCCTTTAGAATCGTAGATCATTACCAAATGTTTTAAAATTTTAACAATGTCCAAACAATTTTCCATAACGTCTAAGAAGGAATAGTTTGCAACTACAAAATAAAAACCTTTGTCTTTCGTAATATTCATAAAATTAATTCTATACTCTTTAACATTGATAATATTAGACTGTGGTAGACGTGGTCGCAACGACTCGATCACCTGTTTTTCTGCATCCGTTTCGTAAGTAGTGTGAACATCAAAATTATAAGATAAGGATAAATTCATGAAAGTCCCTCCTACATCACTAGCCATATAATGTATTAATACAGTCTTAATTCGTTTAAACATCCAAGTATCCGAATACAAAATGCAGAAAGCTGCAAAATAGGCTTAGGGAATTGTTGAAGCATCTTTGAAACTCAAAGTGTCTTGAATAATCCAAGTAAAATCTAGATCAGCTGAAATTTCATTACTTATAGTGAATTTATCATCTAGTCCCATTACTCTACGACCTTTCTCATCTGTCTCAGAATATTCTGTAATAAATATCTGGGATTCTAGGCTGACATCATTTTTTAACCAGTATTCGTATACACCTAAGTCAAATGCAGAAAATTTAACTATCACAATCATATTACTTTTTTCTTTAATCAATGGGAATTTTTCCATCAATACTAATGAGCCTGATTTAATAATTTTTGCTTGCCAACGCATAAAAGAAGTAGACTTTACTCGCAATGACATCCATCTGTATGTGCCCTATACCCCGTTAATATACTAATACATTTTCACGAAAATTACGTTTTATTTGTGATTCATAGAATTGATTTTGAAGAGAGAATTTCAGTGCCTTAGTATTTCGTAGAAAAAAATTTGAAATTTTTTATACCCCAGTTCTCTTTTTATATCTCGAATTATCTCAAATATATCATTATCGATAATAGTGTTAACCACAAATATAACATTGTCATATTTTAAGTCTAGTAAGCAGATTTTTAATCGATCTAAAAAATTTTCGTTGTTTTTAACGAAAACAGTTTTACTTAAATTTCTTTCTTTATGTAAAAGAAGAGCTGTACGACAAAGAGCAATTTTTATTTTCAGAACGATATTTAATCCCAAACTTGTCAATACAGAAATCGTATCATATTCTTATTTTGTTTCAATTAATTATAATAAAGATGATTCTTTACAGAGAGTACTAATAAGTCTTCTTACATCGGTATAATGCGCGTTATTTATAATCGTCAAAATAAAATTTTCAATGATTGTCTGATAAACAATTCTCTAGCAATTAATTTGTTATTGAAATTTTTCTCATTCTTTTTAAGGTATTCTCGAGAAAATCCAAAATACTCTCATTTTTCTTTTCTGTCTCATTCGTTATCAATATATTTTCTTCACTGTTCACGCTAATATTTTTTGAAATTAATCATAGTGCTGCATTTAATACGTCGTCGATATCCATCTGTGTTTTAATATCTGGATAAATCTGAGTTCTTCCGCAACAATTTTCTTCTTCCTGTTTTTAAATATTATTCCTTTAAATTGGATTCTACTCATTGCAATTCCAGGGCAAGCAATTACATTTTCCCATTTTTCAAACTTCATCGGAAAGGCTACGAAAAGAAGTCAATTTAATTTATATAGTTTCTTAAACTATGATACATTACATTCTTTTTGGTGATAACATTTATAAACACGATATTTAAGTAAGTGATCAGAAAAATGTTTTTTAATAATATAACAAGTTTGATTTACGAGCATATTTGATGTAAAAACTATTTTAATGCCGTTTGAAAAAAAATATAAGTATTGCCTTATTGCATACTAGTCGTTTTTGTTTTAACAAATTGTCTATTGTAGTATTTTCTAATTGTAAGTGTTAGTACTTGAACGTTAAAAAATAGCTTCTGATTATTATTTTTAAGGAAACAGTCATAAATAATATATTATAAAAGTGTAATTCAATAAAGAATATTAATTTTTATTTTTTATTCTTTGATTATAAATACAGAAAATTAAAAATTTTATTTTTTGTTCAAAAATGCTCTTAACATTATACACATTTATTTCAATTTTTACGTATGTACTAAAGATCTTAAAGAGTTTTTTAACATTTGGTCTATATTGTATCTAAATAACTACGAGTATGTTTATATTAGGTTTCAAATGCTTACCATTGTTTTCTTTCATTTTTTCTGTTAATTGTTCCATATCGATGACTAGTTTTTGTATCCTACATGGCACCAACATATTTTTATTAGTACTGCTTATAATATGGACTTTCCTCCAAACTCGAAAGGGGCGGAGTAAGAATAAATAAATTAAAAAAAATAAAATAATATGGACTTGAACTAATCCTTCTATTAATAACTTCCAGTCTCTGTTCCATTTAGGCGTTCCATTTGAACATGATGTAGAAAGATCACCAATAATATTGGATGATTCTTCATACTGGTAACCATTTAAAGGTAGATTAGAGTAAATATTTTCTCCGTCTAGAATTTCTGATTCTTCTTCTATTAAGATGATTTCTGTAATATCTCTCTTCTCTGTTTCTGCTAAGCGAATAGTTCCAGAAGCTATCATAATATCATCTTTGGTTTTTACTTCAAATTTTCCTGAACCTGAAAATTTATATTATTCAAATATTGTTCTAAAATATTATATTTATAGGATTGCTATTTATACTTTCAAATATCATAATAATGAAATAAATTTTTTCGTTTCTAGGTACTTCTAGAAATTTATTGTGAATAATAATGTTCTTGAAAAAAAAAGAATTATCAGCGTTATTCAGTATAGAATTCGAGTAAAAATTTAGAACCTACTTTAAATAGACAGCTGAAGAAATGATAACATTGCCGTTAATTTAAAATTTCCTAAAAACTTGTCTTTATCTGATTTCAAATCTACCAGTTCTTTAGTTTTTTGAGTTTCCCGCGATTTACCACCTTCCTCGTGCCTGTCAAAAAAACACAATAATAATTTATACCATCTATTTGAGAAAAGTCTATTTTGTACTTACCAATCAGAACTATGTTCCCATCAAACAAGAGGAGAAATAGATGAGGTTTCTCTAGAAACAGGATAAGGAACTCTCTGATAAAGCTTTCCTTACGTAATTGGAAATCCAAGATTATAAAGCTTTCCTAATGTGGATAAAATTAGAGTTGCATTGTCTCTATGACCTCGTTTTGTTAATGATAAATTATTGCAACTACTGTCCAACGATTTTCTAAGAATCGCCTAATAAATTAAAAGTATTAGGTTATTTAATTTAAAAAAATTGTATTAAAATATATTTTCTAACCATTAAACCTGTAGAAGTCCATAGGGTGAAATTTCAATCCTTATAGCGTTTTTGGGTAACATTTGTAATATTTCCTCGAATATGACAGGAGAAAGGAGATTATTCGTATGATATTCCGGTGAAGATAAGTGAGCTTTCATTAAATGCCACTCATTTTTCGGAATAGACGTGCATATCCAACGTTTACTGCGAAATTTTGGTTCAGAAATGACTTTTTTTAAATATTCTAATTACTTTGGACCAGCTAGAGAAATGTACCGACTATAAAAAGCAATATTACTAGTAAGCACGGGTTCAGCAAATATTTCTTTACTCTAAAGAAAAAATAATTAGAGTTTCAAAATTTTAATATTTTAAATTTATATTAAGAAATCTTCTAAGCATTACTTGTAATTCTTTTTCAAAAGCTTTATGGACTCGGTAGATCCACTTATGGTAGAACTATCGGGTCCATTATGACAAGCAACATCAATGTCTTCAGGACAGAAATGTTACAACTGTTTGTAACCCAGACCTACTGTAGCCGTCGTTTCGTGTATCAAATCACTTTCTACTGAAGCGAAACCACTTGGAAGAGCGCTTAAAATCATTTCCTCTGCAGTAAAGCAACCATCTGCGTAAGAACAACCCAGCTCACAAACAAAATACCCGATTAGGTAATTCGGTTTCACGTTAACAGCATATAGAATATCCACCAGACCAATCTATGTAACAATTATCCGAAATTATACATTTAAAAAAAAAATAAACACTGCCTAAAAGGATATATCAGATACATTATTACTTTTATTGCTGCTATTCCCAGAAAGCAGTTTTTAATATTATCGTATATGGTTGGATTTTTATCGCATATAATATGTACAATATCGTAAACTCGAAGTCTTAAAACTAAATCACATTTTTTTATTGCTTCGGGAAAGATTGGTATCTTCATTAGTGATTCATCTAAGAAAAAATTTTTCATTTAATATATACGTGCGGAAGGGAGACAGAGAGAGAGAGAGAGATAGAGAGAGAGAGAGAGAGAGAGAGATGTAACTTTTTTTTATTAATTTAATTATAATATTTGTAATACCCATTCCAGTCCATTGTGTTCTTATCCTCGAAAAAACGAACCAGATCTCTCGAGATTGAACTGACGAATTAGCTTGAACCATCTCTATCGATTTCTCTGAATCAGCTGATTCAAAATCTGGAATTACTGTGTACCCAGAATACAGAGAATTGGAAAATGGTTTCTCAGTAATATCAGTAATTAATTGAGCCAGTTAATCATCTCCTCTTCTCGAATTTAACTAAAAACAAATAGAATTTAATTCACGATCATTTGGCATAATCAGTTCGGTTGTAAAATAAATATCTTACAATATTAAAGATTGACGATATCATTTCCTGAGTTCGACAAGAAGCTACAAAAAGTCGTGGTATATTATCAGGTGAAAGTTTTCTCCTTTGCTTTTTTTTTGAATGACGTTTTAGGATAACGTGAGAGAAGGAACCGTTTAAAGCGGCTGTGTTAACAGCAGCGTAACAATCCGTCCAAGGTGTTGGTTCTGTAATTACTTTTACGCGTCCGTCCCGAAGGCATTAGGCCTCTCCTGGAGGCTCGGAATAATGAAGATTAAGAGGTATAACTTCAGTCTCCATAGAAATTAGTACCTAGAAATAAAAAATAAACAAATGTAGAATATTAAACCAAATTTGTGTTGTTTTATATTTATTTTGTCTTTTCAGAAAATTTACCCTAATTATTGAATTTGTTGCATTACTATGATATGCGTTACCAATGTTTGTCTTAACAGATCCTATTGAAAGAAGATTAGAAAGACTTGATCTTGACTATAAACGAGATCTATTGCCTTTAATTCTTCGAGATCCATCGATTTGATTGCTGTAACATCAGCCTCTATGTAAGTTACGTTGCTTGGCTTTAGACCGCAGTGTTTCAATGTCTGTTTTATTATTTGAACCTAAGATTCAGCTGTGGGAATAGACAAGTGTTTCTCGGGATTGCTTAAGTGTGCATAACACAAAAATTAACGACCTCGGCATAAACTCTCTTTGCATTTCTTGCTCTTTGAAGGAAAATTGTTCCTTTTGAGTCGCTTGTCGAAAATCCTGACGCTTTTTTATCAAAAGATCTATTTACCCCGTCCGCTGACAACAAACCTAAATAATGGAATGCACAAAACAAAAAATTATTTATAAATTACCTAAAAATTCAACTTGTTGTTCTAAGACTTTTTATTATCATTGAAATGTAAAAAATATAAGAAAAATTGCCTTTTTTTTTTACATGCAAGAACAGGAATTAATTATATCTAGTATACTCTTATTTTACCTAAATCATACAGTTGGTAAGATGTTTGGGGAAGTAAGCTTAATATACCACCACTAACAATCGCGTAATCGCAATCTCCAGCTTTTATAGCTTCGTACGCTTTTTGAATTGCTAATGAACATGATGTGCTGGTTGAATCGATAGTGCAGCTTGAGCCAGTAAAACCCATGCAAAACGAGATCCGGTTTGATAGCAAACCACGGCAAAACCCAAGTAGACTATATCCATTTTACTAAAATGAATATAGAAATAATTGCACATCGAATAATTTTACCTTTACATGAAAGCTATTAGATTAATCTAATTACTTACCTGACCTATTTGGTCCATGAGATAACTATCACCCTCAAATAAACTCAATAGCCCGTAAACATTGGTTTTTTTGTTCCGTAGCTCTACAGGATTAATTCCAGCATCAATGACCGCTTCAAATGTAACTTCCATTGCCAATCTTATTTCTGGTGCCATTACTTGAGTCTGTAATGCATTAATTCCAAAAAAAAAGTTATCAAATTTAGATAAATTAGAAACACTTCCTAAACGCGATGGTACTTTAGACGAATGACCTAAAAAATAATAATTTATTGAATCAAAAATAACGAACATTATAACATTTTAGTTCTGTATGAAATATAATTGAACATATTTTTACCAAATTTCCATCTTTCACAAGTCTCAGATACGCAATCTTCTCCATTTAATAGATTTTCCCTTAAATCATTGATATTGTCACTCTTTGGAAATTTTCCTGATATTCCAGAAATTACCACAGAATTTTCATCTAAACCTTCAAGTTTCATATTTGATAAATGTACCTATACGAGCAAAACTATTAGCTAAACATTCGTTTGTCCAATAAAGCTATTCAGTGTTGCTGCTACTTATATATCCTTACGGATGACTGTAATTAAAATGGTTAAGTATAAAATTTGCTTTAAATTTAAATGCTTTTGCATATGGATGCATTGTTATTGTACTTTTTAAAAAAAATATGTAATAAATTGACTAGCGATGACGTGTTAAGTATAATTGTTTTTGTATAGACAAATTAAATTTGCATGCAATGTATAAGGAAATGATTCGACCGTTTTTGATCTTTCTAATCATGGAACTTGGAACAGTGACAAGGTGGAAAAATTTTTTCAAGATCCTATAAATCCGTAATACCGACGTAAAAGGGAATATATTCCCCTTTAATATAACTCTTTTTATAATACTTATTGAACATTTATAATGGATGACCAAAATTTGTGAATATTCTACTTGGGAATTAAAACATTTTATTATATATTGAAGAGAAATAAATCGCAAATAATACAATTAAAAGGTTTTAATTATAACCTCTATTAAAATTTAACAAAATCATTAGTTTAATCAAATAGTATACCCTAGAAAACAAATCTCCAGTTTCAAGCATTGCACTTTAAAGTACAATTAACAAGCATTCAATTAGTATTTATAGAACAATGATGCAAAAGTACTGTTTTGAAAATTTATGAGATTTTTGAAGAGTAACAATAACAGTCAGTTTATAGAAAATTATAAAAATTAACAAAATAAAATTATTTTACCAAAGTACTTTAGGTAACTATAAATATATCTATTAAATATGTTTTTCTTTTAAATTGCGCAAATACAATTTTGTACGGTCCTATTTTTAATTCATCTAGTTTTTCCCTGGTTAACCTATGATTATTTTCTACATATTGTAAGCTCCCCAGCACATAAGATTTCATAAAGCCGACAAAACTGAACTAACTAACTTCTACCCTCTATTGTCCGACTGCCCTTTTATACTTTTCCGTCGAACAACGGAGCATCGGCCCCCCTCCACGGGTGACGCATACAGCCTATGTTCTTCACATTTAATCTTAAGAATATCGATGCTTAATCAAACATCCACACGCACTCAAACTAGTGCAGGCGCCAACGTGCACGAACCTGCATGAGACGTTTACAATATACTAAATCTCCTATATTAAATTTGTGATGTCTTCTGTTCTTATCAAATATTTTTTTATTATGTTCATCTGAATTTATCGTGTTTTTTAGAGCAATTTTCTTATCTCTGAGTAGATCCTCATGCGTTTTTGTGTATTTTAGTTCTTCAGGAATTATTGCTCTATTTGTGCCTTCTAGTAAGTATTGTGGGGAGAATCCTGTCACTGTGTGTTCGGTTTTATTATATTTTGCTACACATTCATGTGCTATTGTAGTCCAAGCAGTTTTTCCTCTTTTCTCATTTATCTTACAACTAATCTTGTTTATTATGGTTTGATTTAACCTCTCATTTAATCTATTAGAAAAAGGTGTATTCACTGCAGTAAATGTTAATATAATGTTTTTTCTGTTTAAGAAGTTTTTAAATTCTTCTGAATTAATGCCCGGATATTGGTCTGACAAGATCATACCTATTTTGTTGTCTGCTGTTATATTTTGTATTAATCGTATGAAATCGTTTGCATTTTGAGTTCTTGATGTTAGAATATGAGCATATCTCGTGAAGTGGTCGACAAGCAAGTGTAAATAATTTTTTGTTGAACGGGAGCCCCCGAATCCTCCAATCGTGTCTATAGAAACTATCTCATGCGGATAAGTATCCGGACCCAAATGTGATGTCAATCCAATTTTATGTCCTCCTCTCGATTTGTTCTTTATAGAGATTTCACAATTTTCACAAATTCTTTTTATATTTTGATCCAGATTCTTTGCTACATAAAATGGTTTGATTTTTGCTCTCATTTGTTTTGTTCCTATATGACAGTAAAGCGAATGTATTTTCTTTATAAATTCTTTACTGAAACTTTCTGAAAGAATAATTTTTTCTTTTTTCCCTATTTTTTTATAATAAATTTTGTGTTTGAAAATCAGCGTATCTTTAGCATTTTGTAGATAAGTGTTGTACTTTTGATCGCATTCGATCTCTACCACTTTTATAAAATTAATAGTTTTCAAAATTTCATCTTCATTTTCATGAGATTCTAATACCAGGTTTCGGCTTAAACAATCTGCCTCTAAATTGTGTTTCCCTGGACTGTACTTAAGTTTAAAATCATATTGCGATAAGTCATACATCATATCTCCTAATTCTTCATCTGTTTTAGTCTTAATGTTCATATTTTCTAAGGGCTTATGGTCCGAGTATACCGTAAATTTTTTCTTGATGAGCCAATGCTGCCAATATTTTATTGCTTCTTATATTGCTAAGCATTCTATATAAATTGCTTTTTTTCTTTTCTGAACTTCATTCAATTTTTTCGAAAAATATGCTACTGATTTTTGTTCGCCATTTGATTGTTTTGCTTCAAAACGGCTCCAACACCTTGCAAACTCGCGTCGGTTAAATACATATTGGGAGACTTGTATCAAAAATCGTTAAAATTAGCTGGGAGCATAGTAGTATTTTCATATCATTAAGTGCCTTTTGGCATTGTTCCGACCAAATGAACTTTTGTTCCTTCCTTAGCAAATTATGTAGTGGTTCCAATACAGTCGAAATATTCAGCACGTATTTTCCGTAGAAATTAATTTTTTCTAAAATTTGACGCACATTCTTTTTTGTTTTAGGTGTAGGAAAATTTTTTATGGATACCAAATTAACTTTCAGTGGACTGATTGAGTTGTTTTTTATTATATGGCCCAAATATTTGACGGAATCTGCTGCAAAAAGACATTTGGAAAACTTTAATTTAAAGTCCTCATCCATAATTGCTTGTAATAATCGTGACAAATGATCTATGTGCTCTGTAAAATCTCTAGAGAAAACCAAGATGTCATCAATGTAATTTACATAAAAATCAGCAAGTTTTTGTTTTCTTATTATGTTACTTAAAATTCTTTGGAAAATTGCTGGTGCTGTTTTCAAACCAAATGGTAAGCACGTATATTGGTAATGTCCCTCTATGGTTACAAAAGCTGTTTTCTGCCTATCTGCAATCTTCAAAGGAATCGACCAGAAAGCCGAGTTTATGACGAGTGTCCCAAATAGTTAGCAATTTCTGGTCTTAACTATAAGATCTTCAATCAGCGGAAACGGTTGCGGTTAAGGGATAACTATTTTGTGTAGTTTCCGAAAATCTATGCATAACCTTTCTCTTTTTTCTTCATCTTTCTTAAATGCCAAAGTCACTAGAGCCGCAAACGGACTATACGATTCTTTGATCAGTTTTTCTCTAATAATTTTGTAATTTTTTTTCTATCTCTTTTTTATCTTCTATGGAACATCTGTATTGTCTTTTGTAACAATATTTATTAATTATCAGGTCTATATGAGCTTCATAATCTCTAACCGTTCCTACATATATTTATCTCTAGCAAAAACTGTTTTATGTTTATCAATCAACTTATCAATTTCAATTTGTTGTTTAATTTCTAAATGATTGGTTGATATCTGAAATTCACTTGTATCTATATGTTCATTAATATTTTCTTTTTCTCTTTTTGGATTGTCCTTTGAGCTTTGTTGATTTATTTTGTTTTTGATTTTATCTTTAGGGATAACCTGAATTTTTTGAGTTATTTCCAATCTCTCATTCTGAGTTAGTAGGAATTTTTTTATACAGTCTAATCCAATTAATAAATCATATTTAAAATTTTTTTTATCAACTACTAAAACATCAATTTCCTCTTCAATTTTAAAAATTTTTACTTTTAAGGTGACCATACCATCTATCTTTCTCACACCATTAATCGTTGTTAAACCTACATTTTTTCTGAGACTAAATCTTTTCTTTGGTATGTTTCATAGTTTTGAATTTATCAAGGAGACATTCGAGCAGGAATCATAAATACCTATAACCTTGATAGTGTCGTTTAACAAAATATTTATCTTGATTAATTGTTGTAATATTAGTTTTTTTTATTGACATCACTCAATTCCAATTCTAATTCGGAGTTATTTATGTATTTGATTCGCTCTTTCTTTCTCTGTTCGTTTTCTTTGTCTTTGTACCAGCATAACGATTCTGGATGGAAGCGATTGCTTTTATTTCTCTGTTCGCAAATCGTACATGGTTTGCGACTATTAGGTCCATCTTTAGGTTTTTTTTCATAATTAAAAGTAGTCTTCCTCACTACATTTTTTATCACATATTCTAGGCCTCTAATCTCGATGGGCAGGTTTTCGACCGTTATTATTTTCTATCTATCTATTCTATTCCTTATGGAATTTGGTAATCCTACCACAATAAGATTAATTAAAGTAGTTACTTTTATTTTCTTATCAGTCTGTAATAAAAGGTTATGTTTTCGCACCGCATAATCCAACAATGAACCAGATAAATATTTATATGACATCGCATTAGTATCTGGAAGCCACCCTTTGTCCGCGTAAACTTCGCAAAATTTTTCTTTCCATTGCGACCACTCTGACTGTATCGTTAGACTTATAAGCATTGCATTATACCAGTCCATACATCCGTCTTCTAGAAACAATCTACATATCTCAATTTTATCTATATCGTCTTATATATATCGTTTTAAATACCTAATCGAGTACATTCGCGTTAAAACGTATCCATCCATTCAGTTACATTAAAACTTTTACCTGAAAATTTTTCTAATACAAACTTTTCTGATAATTTTTTTATATTTTGTTTTCCCGAATCTTTGTTCCCTTGTTGTTTTTCCAATTCCTCCCAGATCTTTGTAAACATTTCTCCCGGCAGGTTTAGTGGTGACGTAGCCGGTGTTTCCGTCAATATCTCTTCCAATACGTAGTCTTTAAATACCATATTTCCCTCTTCGTCTCTGTATAATCTACATATATCCGTTGGTAATTTAATATTCATATTTCGAGTTTGTCCTCTTTTATTTAACGAATTTTGTATTTGTTTACATGCTATTGTTGATGCCAGCATCTTATGGTGCTCCATCAGCTGATATTGCTCAGGCATAGCATAACTTTTATTGTCCTGTGTTGTTATTTTCGTCAGAGATATCACGTTTGACTTTTGATCGTTGGGATGTGCTTTCAGAATAAATGTAAATTTTAAACTGTCCATCTCAGCTAATTGTATTTTTTTCTTAATTAGCAATAAAAATGTTGTTTTATAAGGTATATTCTATATGGTTCTTATAGGGATGATGTCTTGGAAATATAACTTCCTTGAGTTTCTGCAAATAAGAGTCTCTCTCGATTATTTTATTAACATTATTTACACTAAACTACATTATCTGCATTGCTTTACATTGTAAAAATACAAATTACACTTGAAACTACACTATGTACATCAGTTGCATTACCTGCAAATAAGAGAAACAATATTTACAGCTAATATTCACTCTTATTTTATTGTCTTATTACTAGCTTCGGAATTTGAAATCTAACCGTCTCTGCTTAGCAAACTACTAACCGTTTCTATATTTTCAGTCTCGTTAATAACGTTCCCGAATCTTTCTAAGCCTAATACGCCTGCGCGTCTTAACTGTAAGACAGCAGCCAATTTAAATTATTAGTAAAGGTGACGAAATATAAATAGTAATATTTCGTTACATATATAATATATCGATCGATTGAAAATATTTTTCCTTTCTTTTTATTTGTTAACTTAATAAAAAATAGTAATTAGTACTTTCAATCCTCCCCCTTTTAACCTGGTCACGCTATGAATATATATATGTAAGCTTTGTATACATGTGCTTGTGTATTGAGTGATTAGCTGTTTGGATGTGGCGCAATACATCGGATAAACAAAAACATTAGAGAGATAGGAAGGGAGAGACAGTTGTTGTATAAATCTTGCAGGAGTGACAGTCTTTAAATCTGGCAAGAGCGTCTTAGAAGTTTAGTAGGAAAATCTTGTAAATTAAATTTAATTAAAAACGTATTAAGATTGGTATCGATTAATAGAGAAACGGGAGCATAAACTTTTAATTGTTGATTCTCTTATTTTTAGGTCAGTTGACCACGTGTAAATATTGTAAAATTGTTAATCTAAATTATTATGTTTAAATAAATTACTCCTATTTTTAGACGAACCTAATTGTTGTTCTTACTCTCAACAAATTAAGGATTACAAACATATTATATATATATGTAAGTTTGGGGATAAATCCAAACTGTAAGGCGACTCGCTAGATGGAGCTGCTTGACATTCAGACCAAGCTCAAGTCGCCTGGCCGCGGCACTTGAGAGTCGTAACTACGTGAGACGAGAAGTAAACTCGTAGAGATATTTTTGTTATATTCATTTATTATTTAGGTTTAATATTTTAAGTTTATTATATATTATATATCGTTTATTATTTATTATTTAAGTTATATTCGTTTTAATCATAATAAAAGAAAGCTGTACATATTGTTGATTCAGTTTCAACTTAGCATCAACCGTTGTACTAATTATTCAACCGTAGTTACCATCACTACCAAGACAAAG
Organism: Polistes fuscatus; assembly: GCF_010416935.1. NCBI lineage: Eukaryota > Metazoa > Arthropoda > Insecta > Hymenoptera > Vespidae > Polistes > Polistes fuscatus. The sequence continues at coordinate 19,195 of NW_025113137.1, forward strand.
AAATTGTCTTATATATAATTTTGATAGTATGTAAATAGGTTGTATTCTGAGTTATAAATAGTGTAATTTTTAACGGGAGCCGTTCAAGGGGGCGGTATGTTGCGTCGTTACGCAAATGTATTAAGAAAGCATAACATAAGTTTCGATATTATTTAAATCAAGAACAACGTATTCGAATACTCTTTCTTAAAGGCCATAAAACTTATCGAACAAAGCCCTATGTGAGGTATCGATGCGACGGACCGTTCGATCGCCAGATATTTAAAGCGATGCTTACTTACTAAGTAAACACACAGGTGCCGCCGAGACGGACGGTTTTCTCTATTCCTCACATATTTTTCTCGTGCTTTGTCTCCACATCCAGGCAACTAGACACTTTTCGTGTGCAGCTATGGACTATGGAACTTTATTCTATTGGCTAATCAACGTAGGGAAGGAATGACGATCAATCTCTCCCAATAAAAACCCTTGCAACTGCTGCGAGATCATCATATCGAAACAACACAGCCAGCAAGCATATTCAAGCAGAGCATCGAGAAGAAGAACGCATCGACTTTGGACGACGCTGCAGAATACCGAAAGAGCAAACAAGCATCACAACGACACATCACGAAGCAACGAAGTCAACAGGCTTTGCAGCGTAGGAGGACGAGTCAACAATGAATTACAACGCTACAACTATCAAAATCACATATTACATTCACAACAGCACTTTTACGATAAATAAAATAGCGTATTACCGATCAAGGCACCGGTACCTCATCAGTTATAATTCAACGTTCATAAAATTTTTGAACTCTGCTAACAAAAAACGAAGTTAAATGTTTTTTGCCTACAGACAAAATCCGCAATCACGTAGTTGCTTACCCAATAAATAATAATAAATATCTTATTTAACCTCAAAAAAGATTTTTATTACTGTTTGAAAAATTGCACTGCTGATGTACACTTGGAATAGTAGGAATTCGCTACAAAGGTCTTAAATAAATACAGGAATAAGGTGCGCAGAAATACGCAATTGTCGTCTTTATTAAGTTAAAAATGAGATGAGTAAAGACCAAATAAGTTGCACAATTTGAGTATTTCCGCACAAAGATATTATTATTGCACTGTGAGGTGGGTTGTTAAGTTCGCCTAACAGTCAGCGACCGATCGCACGTGGTCGGCACACCACAAAGAAAAATAAGCTGAAATGGTGATGAACTAATATGAGCCTTAAGCTGATTGAAACACCAATTCTTCATTCGCTAGATGAGGAGGCTGTGGAATTTAGATGAGGTTGTAATGAAATTTGAGTGACCAAACTAAAAAAAGGACTATAATAAATGAGACAAAACCAAAGCACGTATTGTCGAAACCACGCATAGGTAGACAATGGTCGTTAGCGGCCGTTATTCCCGGTGATGCTGATGAGAAGATCGCGCACGCGTGTCAGAAGTTATGAGAAAGATGATGCCGAGAGATTCTGGCCTCATGTGGACCGATTGCGATATTATTACTGCTCAGTAACAATGCTGATTCTCAAAAATTACGAATATTCGTAAATAATTAATGTTTCTAACGATATTTATGAAGATATTTACTGCTATTTACAATCAATCACAACTGTATGTAGTAATTAAATAACTTTAAAACACATAAATAATTGTTATTTGTACCGATATAAAACATGTGTTGTGTATATAGAAATATCAGAATATAGATATTACTTCATGCAATTAATTTTAAATAATTTTGCCAGTGCACTGTAAATATCTTTAAACTTCATCCTGTTAATTTTTTTGTAATTACGCGCGCATCTTAAAAACTCACACAAATCATTTTTTCCCAAACGCGTTAAAGAAGTAAAATTTCAAAAAAAATGCGTATCTAGATGTGAAAATCTTCAACACGGGCTTTTTAATAATTAAACAATGATAATTTTATTATTACTATCTTATTTTTACATTTGTCTGCTTTCTGATTAATTCGAACTTTAAATTTTTTATATATCTTATATAAACATTGAATACATGGATTTTATTATAATTTTTTATATTTAATTTATTTTTATTTTGTTTTGTTATACGTTAAAGAAGTATTGTTTCTTACGCGCATATATAAGTCAACACACTTGTTTTTTTTTTTTACAAAATTATCATCTATTCTCTGTCCGCTATTCTTTATCTTAAGACAATAATAACGGATTAATTATAAGCAAGGCTCAAAACCTTAAAATAATAAATTTTTATATGGACTTAAATTATACCTTAAAATTTTTCGACGATATCTGAATTTGATACCAGTATCTGACGCTTAACCAAAGCGGGTTTTTAGCAGTTGTAACAAGAAATTGAAACAATTTAATACGCGATTTTGAATATAATTTTAGAAACAGAAATCGTAGAAAATTAAAGCTAGTTTTGGACCGTCCATATGATGAAATAAGATAAAATGTATTTTCTACTTAGTTGGGCACCCAAAATCTTTGTAAGATCAATATATTTTTAACCAGATTTAGAAAAATAGTTGAAATTTGTTGACTTTAGTTTTTAGAAAAATATATATAAAACAATTTCTCTTTAGGCATCATTAATGGAAGTTTCGCTTTGGTATAACTGTAGTCGCTATGGTTTTCCTGAGCTTTTTTTCTTATATTAGTCACATTACAAACTGACGTTATATTCAAGCCAGAAGAAGTAAGAAATTAAGATAAAATATCTTCCTGAAAAAATAAGAACAGAGGGCGATTTTTAATAGTTAAAAAAATTACAGATCTCGTATAGTATGTCGATTTGGAGTGTACAATGACAACATCGCCAATAGAATGCTTTATCAAGCTGTCGCTGCTACAGAATAAAAAGGATGTGTTTGAGAAGATATTTTTTTTTCGTGAAGGAGATTAAGAAACTTAAATATTTTCCTTGTCCCAGCAGACACTAAACACTGCATTAGAAAGAATGTGTTACGAAGTAATTCGATGATCCAATCTGTTTGTGTGATTTTATAATTATTAGTAGTAAACTTATTCTAATACTAAACTTGGTAGAGACTAACTAATACGATAATAACAGCTTTAGGAAATAAAGAGTACTTTTTCGCCATCTTCATAGATGCAAAGAAAGCTTTTGATAAAGTGTGGCATCAATGATTACTTCTAATCATCAATAAATACTTTCTAAACTCGTATTTTAAGCTCCTAAAATCTTATCTATCTGAAAGAACATTATACGTAAAAATAAAAGACATTCATTCGAACATCAAGCTAATCAAAGCTGGGGTTCCGCAAGGAAGTATCCTCAGACCAATTCTTTGCACATTCTGTACGGCAGACATACCAATAAATGCTAACTGTACAATCTTAAAATTTCCAGACGACACGGCAATGTTTACCGTAAGCAAAGATCAACAACAAGCAGTTGAATTGTTACAAAACAAAACTAATTCCCCCGAAGAATAGCAAGGCAATAAGAAGATCGAGTTAAACTCTACCAAGTACAAACAGATTACGTTTACATTGAGGAAAAACAAAATACTGAAGCTAGAATTATATAATGCAGAAATTCTGCAAGTAACAACGGTCAAGTTTTTAGGACTAAACTTAGACTTCAAACTAACATGGAGAAAGCATATAAATAACAAAATCGAATAAATTTGTTTAAAAAGGAGACAAATGGCTTGGCTAACTTGCAGAAAATCGAAACTTAGCATTGAGAATAAACTAATAATTTACAAAACAATAATAATACAAATCTGGACTTATAGATTACCACTATGGGGTATAGCAGCGAAAAGCCACATTATCAGGCTCGAGGCTCAACCATCCATAACCCTACGCACAATAGTGAATGCTCATTGGTACGTCTGTAATGAAAAGATAAGGAAGGTCATAAATATTCCCACGATAGCAGAAGTAATATCCAAGTCAACCTGCGGATACAAAAGAAGAATTGATACGCTCATAAATCCACTAGCCAAAGATTTTTATTTAATTTATTTAATAATATTTTATTGACCCTAGAGCCTAGGCTCCCTAAAGGCCATTAATTACAGTATAGTACAATGTAATGTATAGATAAAACAAAACAAAAATTAAAATTATGTAATTATTATTAATCTTATCATTATATTAGTAGTAACGCACAGTAAGTAGATAAATGTAAAAAGAAAATAGTAAATAATAAATAAAAGTATAATAGTTCTATAATAGTAGTATAGTAGTATTGGTTCAAAGCAATAAACATATGGTTTAAAAAAAAAAATTAAATTAAATTAAATCGTAAGTCACAAAACACGCTGAATATATCTATCAATAATGTAGGTATAACATCTTAATCTGAATTCTTTATAGTCACTTAGAGCTACGATATCTTCCGGTAGATGATTCCACATACGAACAGCAGTAACCAAAAATGATTTGTCATAAGTCCTGGTTCTTGCATAAGGTAAACATAATACATCCAATTGCCTGACAGCACGACCACGAACAGAAGTAAGAATACTAAAGTTCGTTCTTAATATTTTGTCGTGCTGAAGGCGCAACATTTTATATACTATGCAGGCCATTAAGAAGTCACGTCGACCTTGTAAAGTAAACCATCCTAAAGCTCTTCTAAACGGAGTAATGTGCTGATATCGTTGCAAACGAAAAATAAAGCGAATACAAGCGTTAAACTTTCTTTGTAATTTAGTTTGTAATGTTCCTGAGATGTTTGTATAAGCTGCTGAACAATAATCAAAGATTGGTAATATTAAGGTGGCAACTAATCTTTTACGCATAGTCATATTAAACAAATGATTGTTCATTTTCAACCGGGACAAGCAACTCATTGCTTTATTACTAATCAACATGACTTGTTGATGCCAAGACAAAGTATCATCCAAAATAACTCCTAAGTATTTAATTGATCGGACGTAATCAATAACTACTTGATCTACTTTGATTTTCGGAGCATTAATACATACAGAGTTGTTAACATGTTGAGGACTTCCAAAAATTATAGCCTTTGTTTTATAAGCATTTAGTTTAAGGGAATTCCTCATACACCAATTGATTATTTACGTAATTATTTCGTTAAGCTCATTCACAGCTCTCTCTATATCTGAAAGGCAACAAGTTAAATAAATAATAAGATCATCTGCGTAGAAGAGATGTTTGCAGCTAATTAGACTTCCCAAGTCTGAATCAAACAGAGCAAATAATAGTGGACAAAGAACGCTGCCTTGCGGAACACCACAACGACGATATTTCCAAGCAGATATTTTGGTTTAGATATTTTGATTATATTTACAATTTAAATCCTTAAGTTTTCGTAAAGTAGTAAATGATCCACACAATCAAAAGCTTTGGTAAAATCAAAAATACTGCAATCGTAATTAATTTATCATCAATTCCCAGTCGAATATCATCACAAAGACGAATAATGGCAGTTTGAACTAAAAAAAAAAGAATTGAGGTGGACTAAGCAAAATGTTCCGGTAGACTAACTTCTATTTTATCTTTTTTCTCTGTTTCTCTTGTAATTCCTCTCTATATTTTTTTTAGTTCGAAGTACTTATATTAGATATTGTAGTTAGCTACAGATCACGTGAGCGACGTGCGATCACGTACTTTGCATGATTGGATCAGGTGATCGACGTGCGATCACGTACTCTGCACGCTTGTATCACGTGATCGGGTGTTCTCTTTTATTTTCCTATATTACTCTTATAATTTATATGTATTATATATGTTACAATGAGAGTTGAGAACACCTACATATCACCGTTCGACGCGCGATCACGTCTCTGCATGCTTGGATCACGTGATCGACGTGTTTACGACTACGTACGCAACGGAAATGCATCACATGATCGGCGTGTTTACGAGTACATAGCGCAAAAAGAATTATCACGTGATCAGCGTGTTCTCTTTTATTTTCTTATATTAGTCTTAAAATATATATATGTTTTATATTTGTTACAATGAAAGTTGAGAACACTTGCCTATCGAACAAAGTCGTCGTTAAGACGTAATACAGGTTTATTCACGAACGACTATCGCTTAATTACTACTTATTAAAATTTATTTTTATACAATTATTAACATATATATAATACTAAATTATTTATATATTAATAATATTTATTATTAATATATTTTTATTCTTTATTAATATTAAACGATGGTCGTTCCTGGAAATGCTTATAAAGTTTAAAAATCGGGTAAAAGTCGTCACTAGGACGTGAGACCTCCCCCCTTACAGAGAAGCAGGGAATTTTGTTTTTGTTAATTATCGGAAAACATTTTCGTTTATTCCCGTAATTGTTTGCTAATTAATTCAGTGTAAAGAAATATTTTTATAAATTTGTCTAAATTTTATTCGAAAAGTTTGTGACGAGAAAAAAAAAATTTATAAAATAAACATTCTTATGTTTCGACATCAATATGTCAAGTATATATTTATAAAATAGTACGAACTTCTCGATTTATTAATCCAAGTAATCCCTCGAATTGCTGATAGACGCATTTCTTTTATATATTATTAATCAATATTATTATATTAATGTAATAATCTTATACGATATATAACTATTATTTAAAGATATTTATGAATATTATGTAAGATAAAACATGTCACACACACACATTTATATATATAGAATATTTATAAAAATTAACAAAAGCAAAATGTACTGATATATTATTAGTCGATTATAAGTATATGCTAGAACTTATGTAATAAAGTATAATATAATTATAGAATTATACAATAGTAAACGAAAAACTCAAATATTATTGTTCTTTATTATCAATAGAAACTTTTAAACGAAATATATATCGCAATATGATTCACAATGAAATAGTATAGCATTAATAATAAATACTACTTGCCAATTTCTTTAATATGCATGATTCGCTACGAAAAGTGCAGCACCGCCGGCAGCACATGTGACACCTCCCGCGTACTTGCTAAGTGCCGATTCGCTGTTGGCCTTAGTCCTCTTGATAAGTTCTTCCTGTCCAGCTGTTACTTGATCGGTTTTGCCTGCCCAAGCGCGAAGAACGGAAGCCTGAAGAGCACGACTGTAACTAAAGGTCAATGACCAAGGTTTCTTATCTAGGAACTTGTTGACAACGAGCAAGATCGTGATCACCATCGGGAAGGATTTCGGGCTCAGCAATCGGTACGATTCTTGCGCTCTGAGAAATTGAAGCGTAACGAGCGAGAAAATTTGCGTTTTCTAAAATAGCGAGCTTGCTAGGCGTATCCTTTGTAATTTTAAGAACTCATCTCCACTTAGCGAGATGGCAGCCATCCTTTTTGTATTGGATGCAACGTGCTTGGAGGTCGTCTAATCCCTGAGTCGTAAATTCATCGTTTGTAGCAAAGAGTAGCACGACACCCTTATCAACTTTGATGCCAGGAATGATGTTACGTTGTTTCAAAAATTCCACGAATGGCGTACCGTCATTAGCCTTCTGATATAGAGAGATTTGTATTTATAGAATGTAAAGCATAGCGGATAATGTAGTTTTTAATGTAAAATTATTAGAACCGTATGAAAAATATATCTTAAATATATATGTTACCGTCAAAGCCAGAAATCCGCCATTTGTAGCAGTTCCTAGGCACAGGCAACAATGCAAAGCGCCTTTAGACAAAGTCGGAAACCTGAGAATTCTTATAGCTTTTCCACAGCATTGAACATAATATTTTGGTATTCTATAGAATATCAAATTACTGTTTAAGCAACGTTAAAAAGAATGCATTATCGGTTACAGGCACAGCAACATACTGAAAAAACAACCCATTACTCGCACCCATACACACACACCACAGAGGCGATCGGCTGATAAAGCGAGCTGAAAGGAAGTATTATAAAGGGAGCTACTTCTATTGATTTTTTGGTTTGTAAGCCAGTCAAAAAGGTCCAAATTTCTGAATTTTAGGTAAGAATTCGAAAATTTGATCTAAGGGTAAATAGACGACGCTTAACCGAACGGTGCTTATTCTTTTGCAATAAAATGTGTAGTTTCTGAAAAAATGGTAAAAAAGGGTAAAAATGGCCTATTTCTTAGAATCTAAGAATTTAATCGAAAAAAAATTTAAACAAAAGTTGTAGAGAATTAACATATACATAAAAAATGTTCTAAAGGTTATTTTCGTATCTGCAAAAATAAGCGAGAAATATTAAAAAAAATAATTGTAGAGTGGGGCGCAAAGTCCCGCCTTTCCGATGACTTTTACACGCGAGGGGGCTAGTGTGCGTGCGAGCGTCCGTGTGTACTAATACACAAACGAAGGATCTTCAGTAATCTTCGGGTCTTTCGGCCTTAAATGCAAGTGCGACTGAAAGAAGAAACCGATATTTCTCCCTTTCTATATGTTTAGGCGATAGCGAGTATTTTTGTCTTAGCCGTCGATTGTTGAGCGTTCTGTATACGAGTGCGAGTTAGACAAAATACCGATATTTCTCTCTTTTTATTTTTTTATTCTCTGTAGCGAGCATTTTACGTTTTGGCCATCGAGTGTAGAGCGTTCTATATATCTATATATATCGGCGTATAAGCGTGGCGTTTTTAAATCGAATCTTAATGCTTATGGCACGCTGTTTCTTTATTTATTGTCAAAAATAATGAACCTTGAATAAAAAAAAAATAATTTATTTTAACAGAAATTACTATTATTTAGTCGAGAGTGAGAATAATAAATTAATTTGTGTCTCGACACATAAAATTAAATAAAATAATTATTTCCTATAAATATTTTGCCTCACAAAAATTAATTTGTATATCAAAATAAATACGTATTTTTTTTAAGACGGAATTTAAAATTTAAATTTTTTTCCTAATAAATTATGTATTTTATAAAATTTAAAATTACTGATCTTTTGTTTTGTAAAAATTTATTTGTGTATTAAATTGATTACATATTTGAAAAACAAGAATTTTATATCTACACATAAAACTAATTCAAGATATACAGGAAAAGATATTCTAAAAACATGGAATTTTTTTTTGGGCTAGACATTTTTATTTTTAATTCATTTTTATTGTTCTAAGAAAACAGTAATGCATTCTTACTCATCTTCAAAGTCTTAAGAATTGTACGAAAAAAATTGGATACTCGTCCCGTGGTGCACTAGCGTATTATTATTATATTATCGTTTTATTTTCGTTTGTTATTATCGTTCGATTCTTCGTAGGGTAGTTATTTTTTGTATAAATTTTCCTATCCTTAACAAGGAGACGGTCAGTGGGTCCTGCCTCAGATTTTTTTCAAATTTTGTGCTAACGATATAAATTTTATTAAGAAGTCAACATTATTACGAGAGTAATAAAATTACTAATTAGACATTAAATAATATCCAATAAATAACAAAAATTAATTTTTAACGTGCCGAAACGATACATTTTTTAGGATGATGTTTACAGAATGAATTTGTAATTTAAGTAATAAATCTTCCTTTATTTGTGCAAGATGTGAAAAAATTTATTGTTTTTAATTTTTTGTAATAATTTAATTTTTTTTCTTATATAATTGGAAATTAGGAAATGTAAAAATTATTTATATAACCTAAGGATGGAAAAAACTTTTAAAAAAAATAACTCCCCTACGAAGAATCGAACGTTAATAACCGGCACGAGAATCCAGGAAGATACAACTAACGTTAGCGTACCACTTGACGAGTATTCAATTTTTTTCGTACAATTCTATAACTTAGAAGCTGAATAAATATGCATTACTGTTTTATAGAACATACTAAAATGAATTAAAATTATATATATCTAGCCAAAAAAAATTCTATGTTTTTAGAATATTCTTTCCTGTATATTTTGAATTAATTATATGTGTAGATGTAAGATTCTTTCTTTTCAAATATGTATTCAATATGATAAACTAATAAATTTTGACGAAACTAAAAATCAGTATTTAAAATTTATATAGGAATAATTAAATAGGAAAATATTTAAATTGTAAATTTCGTTTTAAAGACAATACGTATTCAATTTGATACACAATAAATTTTTGTGAGGCAAAAAATTTATATTAATAAATTCTTATAAATTTTATTTATTATATTATTTATTTTTTTTGAAGTTACACTTCTTTTGGCGCGTTAGGAAAATGTAATGGGGAGTGATTAGGTTTTAAGCGTCTGGAAAAACGACACCATGAAGTTTGTCGGTATTTACGACGCGCGGCAAAACGATTTTAAGTTTACGGCATGAAGTTGTCTCTCTTTTCTTCCCCTTTTCTTCTCAAGCGAGTCACCCATCCAAATACTAATCGTACTCAGCGCTGCTTTACTTAAATGATGAGCGAGAACTAATGCTGTAACTGCGCCATGGCCGTTGACGCATAAAGTAAATCGATATATCTCCCTTATATTTAATGTGGACTGATCTATATTTTTATATTTTTAAGTTATTCTTTTTATTCTTCATATATATATATATATCATCGATTTAAAATATTTTTCTTTCTCTTTTGAAGTTATATTAGTTAACTTAATAGAAAAAAATAATTAGTT